>NC_081412.1:4066057-4366057 GCF_030272615.1 Cryptomeria japonica | reverse complement strand
TGCAGATCATACATATATATAGGTTGAGTATTTCCAATTACAAGTGCACTGCTAAACATTTTTACTTGCAAAATACAAAAGCATTTTAAATGTGTGCACTATTTAAAGGAATGCCTCAAAGAGATGTCTCATGGAATGCAATGATTTAGGAATTATTAGATCGATATATAGAAGGTGCACGAATTGTTTGGCATGCATGCCAGGAGAAGCACAAGCAAAACACATGTGAATGGTTTAAACATAAATCCTCAAAGAAATGCAATCTCACAAAATGTAGTATTGTCAACAAGATGGATTGAAGAAGGTTTATTGAGGAGGTGTATGTAGCATTTTGGGAAACTAACACCTATGGAAAGTGAAGGAAAGAACTGGAACTAGATGGCAATGTTGCCACTAAAAACGATGTCTATAAAGATAGAAATCTTAGATGAATGTGATATACATAGTGCACCGAATAAAATTTTATCATGAATGTGGATGTGAAATCCAAGAAACTTCAGAGGGAGGTAGATGTTTAAAATTATCACATTCAAACTGAAGTATTTGCATTCAAGATGCAATAAAGTGGATGACACATGTCAAATATTTGGAAAATTTTCTAAATGAAATCGAGAGCATTAGGGGATATTTTTCTCTGCTAGGGTTTCCTTGCTATCAATTTATTGTTTGTCTGCATCTTGTGTTATCTACTGTCATACCACATTTATTGCGGGCATTTAAGCCTTTTTATTATGGCTTCGACCATTCCCAACCCAACATTTGATGTTGGTGCTATTGTTTTGGCATCTGGAGAGCATGGCTCCTCTGAACAAATGGCCTCACAAGTTCACCCCGAAAGTGTTTCACGAGGTGCTATTTCTGGTACCCCTGATGTTGTTTTTTCATTGCAACATTTTGATAGTGCCTATGATTGGATTGAAAAGTATACTTTGATAGGATATTTTGTGGGGAGGGTTCCACTTGCAAGCATATTGCATGACTGGGTTGCCAAAGCTTAGGCCTCTCATGGGGTATGGCTTGAGGGCTTTCAAAATCTCACTGAAGTTTTTTTTTTCTCTTTTCAAATCCCACCCATGTTGAGGGGGTCCTCAAAAATGGGTCATGGTTTGTGAAATATTCTTTTCTTGTTTTTCAACCTTGTTCAAGAGACTTTATAGTATATAATGAAAAGAAGCTCAAGGTCCTAGTCTGGGTTGAATTCCCTAGCCTTCCTCTTCCTTGTTGGTTGATCCTACAAATTATTGCCCAATCCCTCAACAAGCTGGTTTGCATTGAACTAGACCACTTTTTTCATGCTTGCCCTCAAAGAGGGTTTGCATTAAAGTGGATTTATCCTGGGATCTTAAGAAAAATATTGATATTCAGGTTGGCAGACAATTTTTTTCTCAATGTATGCTTTATTTAAATTTGTCCAATACCTGCTATCGATGTCAATCCTCTAATCATAAGATTAAGGATTTCCCTCTTGCTCCACCTCGCACTAAGTCCCCACCTAAATAAGTTGTGCTCTCTCGTCCTTCTGAGACTAAGTATGAAGAAGGGTGGGCCACTGTGGGCCATAAAAATAAGTCAAATTAGGATGCGTTTGTTGCTTGGCAACCCTCTTCACAACCTACTACTTCAGCTAATCCAGTTTCTACTCAAGTGCAAGTTAATATGTAGTTGGATGTTTCAAAGCCTATTGATAAGGGGAAGGGTTCCACTGAGAGAAGCCCTGATCTGCATTGGTGTGTACCCCTCAAGCTACTTCAGTTATAACTACTTAGCATATCTCATTGCACTATTCACGCAACCCTTTTGAGTGAGATGGGGGCGATGATGAAGTTCATGATAAATGCAGGGTGTTTCCAAGTAATTTTTACCCTGGTTTTCTACCTGCTTCAGATTTTTTGTAGAATAGATACTCCTCTTGAGGACAAGGATAGTATGCATAATTTTGAATGATGAATTTGCTATCATGGAATGTCTAAGGTCTTACTAACCTCACCAAGAAATATTTTGTGCGGGATATTAGAAAGACTTATCTTGGTATTGATGTTTTTTTCCTTCAAGAAGTTAAAATTGCAGCTTTCATGTTAGTTACTGCATGCCATGTCATTTGGCTAGATGGCCTATTTTTTGCCTCGGGACACAAAGCTAGCCGAGGAGGTGTTTTTACTCTTCTCACCGCATTGGAATTTGGATATAGTTGATCATGGGTTAGATCGCACTCAGCGGTTGGTGTGGGTCCTCATGTCAGTTGATAATCATTCCTTTGGGATCATTAGTTTATGCTCCCAATGATGTTGTTGAGTGATCTTATTTGTGGCGATGGATAGCTGACTCTTTGTCACCTACCACTTGGGTCAAGTGTGGGGATTTTAATATGGTTGAATTGGCCTCCGATAAAGATGGCATTTTTCCTTTTTGATGGACAACTTATGAACAAGAGGCTTGGTTTCACATGCGCAATAAAATGGGTCTTTTTGATCCCAACACTAACCAGCACCCTTCTTAGGGTGTCTGGCACACTTGGTGTAATTACAGAGCTGGCTCTAGAAGGAATTTTAAATGCCTTGATCGTGCCATGATCTTAGCTCAATCTTTTTTTGTTGTTGGGGAAAATCAAGCCCTTCTGGTTTTTTGTTTATGATGTCCTAAGGGGTCATATAGTGTCCTGAGGTAGCAAGATGAACCATTATTACAATATAAAAAGTAGTGCCAATACTACTTACAAAATTTGACACCTAAGGGGTCATATGGTGTCCTAATGGGTCATAGGACACCATATGACCCCTTCAAACACCATACGATCGATAACAACACCATATGGTGTCGTAAGGGATCATATGGTGTCTTAAGTGGTTGTAGGACACAATATGACCCCTAAGGAAACATTATGACCCATAACAATACCTAAGGGGTCATGTGGTGTCCTAAGGGGTCATAGGACACTGTATGACCCCTTAGGACACAATATGACCTCTAACGGAACCTAAGGAATCATATGGTTTACAAAGGGTTCATACGACACAATATGACCCCTTAAAACATAATATGACCCATAACAACACCTAAGGGGTCATATGGTGTCCTAAGAGGTCACAAGATACCATATGACCCCTAAGGATAACATACGTCCTATAACAACATATTATGGTGTCGTAAGGGTTCATATGGTGTCTTAGGGGTCATAGGACACAATATGACACCTAATGGGTCATATGGTGTCCTAAGGGGTCACAAGATACCATATGACCCCTAAAGACACCATACAGCCAATAACGACACCATATGGTGTCGTAAGGGGTCATAGGACACAATATGACCCCTAATGTGGTGCTCTAAGGGGTCATGTGGAGCCCTAAGGGGCCTCTCTCTCTCTCTCTCTCTCTCTCTCTCTCCCCCTTAGGACCCCACATAAAACCACATGACCCTTTAGGAGCATATGATGTCCTAAGGGGTCAAGATGGCTAGATGGCATTATGGTGTCGTAAGGTGGAAAGATGAACCATTATTAAAATATAAAAAGAAGTACCAATATTGCTTACAAGAATAACAAGCTAGCATGCTCCCCCTCTCTCCCTTCCTCCATACCCCATCCCTCTCTCTCTCTTATTCTCTCCCTCCCCACTCTTTCTCTCTCCCTACCCCCTTTATCTCCCTTACTTTCCCATCTCTCTCTCTCTCTCTCTCTCTCTCTCTCTCTCTCTCTCTCTCTCTCTCTCTCTCTCTCTCTCTTAGGTACCCAGATAACACCTAATGACATCATTGTTATTGTGAGGATCCGGTTATTACTGAGAGGGGGGTAAATCAATAATAACAATAAAATGAAATCTTTTACCAATCTGCAAATACATCTCAAAAATAGTTCATAACTAGTACCAGTAACTACTCAATCAATCACTTAAAGCATATTTACCAAACTACTCATTCATGTGTACATCAACATGTAAGTAATGTAATTATATCAAATCCACACATAAACAAATCAACCACCATATGAACACTGATATTTTTCACGTGGAAACCCAAATGGGAAAAACCATGGTGGGAATTGGTACCCACAAAATTTGCACTCTTTCGGAATGCACCCTGTTAAAGGCCTAGCCCAGTTAGGAGATTTATAATAATGCCCAATTAAGAGTAAACCCTATTAGGAGTTGCCCAGTGAAGGTATTTTAACCTTATCTCTATTAGGAGCTCTACCCTATTAGCAGTAACCTTGCTAAAGGATTTAAACTCAAGTTAATGAGCCACCCGATGAAGAGATTTACAACATCAAGCCTGTTAGGACCTACCCAGTTAAGGGATTTTAATATTGTTGTAACTATTAGGGAACAACAAATAAATGATCTGATCACGACACTCTTTGCTTGCTAGTGCAGATCCAATTCAGCTCTAATCTACTTCACTCATGCAGACATCTCAATCTGGTTTGACACACTCTTCTTCTTTGACCACCGACACAATAAACCTTCTCAAACTAGACCTAAATACACTCTACAATTAGGTCGGCTACATAACCCTAACTTACAATGAATTTACATCATAGATCATATCAGATCATTACAAATCATTACAATTCATCATACATATCATTACAACAAATTTCAAGACAATTACAGTCGTTGAATGATCATAACACATCACCCCACATTGATCTGATAAGTTGTCAAAACCTTAACACATTCTGCTAAGCACTTCATTATTTCCCAAGAAATTCTCTCCTTGATCATGTTCAAATAGCATCTTATCCATTCACACGGATTCTGACATGTCACCACTAAGTTAAGAACATGAAAAGATTCACTGCTAAACCATAAAACATCATCGGTTAAAGATCTTGTTACCGATTCTCAAACCCTACACTGAATATACAATGATCCATTACAAACATGACTTCCGGTTCACCAAACATGATGCGGTTCCTGTCATAGACTCATTATAATATCATAAGCATACATTCCAAATGCGATCACATACACCGGCTCTATTTGATGCGATGAATGTACCTAATGCACACAATGCACCGATCTTAACACCTCCTAGAATCTTTCGTAGGAAACCAAAGTATCTAATTGACATCGATGAGAATATTTTGAAGCCAATGCCCGATAAAATGAATGAACAAACTTGTAGGAGAATGGTTAAAAGAATATGGCAAAAGTATTTTGAAAACTTAAATCAAACTGCAAGATGTCAATTAATTGTTGAAATGATTAAAAATTTGAATCTTAGAGAGACAATGAAAATTCTAGGCCTAAGATCATTAGAAAGTAATAGCGAAAGAACTATTGTGAAAAATCTATTTGATTCATATCAAGCTACTGGTTCAAAATCACGTACTAAAGATTCTAATTTTACTCGATGTGTTATTACACCAACCATAATGAGCAAGAATATAAAAAAAGATCGTTTGATAAGCAAAACAAGTCATTAAACATAAGTAAAACAACATTACATAAAGCATTAGATATGTGGGAGAAAGTAGAGGATCCTAACAATAATTCTCTTTGGGCATTCTTGGGGAGACTACCACGCAAACACAAGGTTGTTGTTGATGCACTAAGAACATTAATTAAGACTTTTTGACATGACATCACAAGGGTTTCGCCTAACCAAAGTGATGTTATTAGAAGGAAAATTGGATCTACAAATCGTGAGCCACATGTCAAACACTATTTGGATATGACAAAACAAAATTTTATGAAAGATTCCCTCAAAAGTTTCCTCAAATAAGAATCAGCCAAAGATTTTCTGAAACAACAAAACCTATTTATGTTAAGATTAATCATGTATGCACCACATATTTTTGTAGGATACATATTGAATTTTCCATGCACTGTGATATTTATCATCATATATGTTGTACTTTGCACACTAACGATGTTTTGCAGGAATGCAATATACAACCACCTCCTAAGTCACCGAGAGAATTTATTTCAATTGTGTTATGTAAAAGAGATGATGGTTGCATTTATTATAAGATGTTGTGTTTGAAAGGTTCTTGTGCTACATGTGGTGGTTTGCACCATTTGCCAAGATGTCTAAATTTGCATAACACACATTAAATTGGTAAGAAACTGGTATCTTTTGGAA
Source organism: Cryptomeria japonica (assembly GCF_030272615.1). Classification (NCBI taxonomy): domain Eukaryota; kingdom Viridiplantae; phylum Streptophyta; class Pinopsida; order Cupressales; family Cupressaceae; genus Cryptomeria; species Cryptomeria japonica. The sequence goes on along the minus strand of NC_081412.1, from coordinate 4,359,976 downwards.
AGTACAAGAAAATGACAAATGGGGTTAAAGATGGAAAATAATTGAAGAGATGTGAGTTAGTGAAAAATGATATATGTGTAGCTGATTTTATGAGAATGTTTAAAGAGAAACTAGTTTATGAATACATAATGCATACACATAGAGCTCGGTGGTTAGATGAGCAATTCAAGTTATGCAAGGACACATTTCCTCTTGGTACCATTATCTCTATAGTTGATTTTGCTGAAAATTATACACTACAATCTCAAAATGAAGTGCAATCTATGTATTACCATTCTACACAAGTTTCTATATTTGTACACATAGCATTCATGCATGTAGATGATAGTACAGGGGAGGATAGAAAGGTTGTAAGAGAGTATCACTTCTACATAAGTGACAATCATACACATTCATCAGAGTTTGTGAAATGATGCTTTAATTTTTTCTATGATAGTTTAAGGGAAAGGAACATACGATACAAGCAACACATAATATGGTTCGATAATTGCACCTCGCAATTCGAAAAATGCAAGGATGTTCTATTGGTTGAGTAGGATGCATGTGACAAGTGGTGTACAACATTTTTGGAATTTCACTGAGGGTGGACATGAAAATGGAGAGCACGATGGTGCAGGAGCATGCATAAAAAGATCCCTATCTAGAGAAGAATTGAAGTACGAAGGTGGTGTTGAGTTGATAGATGCAGCAACAATTGTGTGATGGTGTAACTCTACAATGGGACCAGGTAATGCAGGTATGCCAATGGTTCATAGATATTTTTGGTTGATCACTGAATCTGATATTCAAACCTATCAATATTGTTGTACAGTTGTAGGATCCAGTGAGATGCACTCCTTTCGAAGTTCAAATGCAAGTTCACTGATAATTTATACTAGACAGATTGTATGTTTTTGCTCTTCATGTATGTATTTTTTATGGGAAGAATGTGAATCACAAGAATGGGTTGGCAAATGGTCTTGTAGACCATTGGTTCCCATTGATACCTATCAATTTCCCAGAGCACTAGAGTTGAACCAGATGGAAGCAACAATTTATTTTGATCATGTATTCGACCTAGTGAAACTAGGTGATTTTTTTGGTAAATTTTATTGTAGGAAATTTTTTTGGCTCATTTTGTTACATCAAACATTATTTTGGTATTGATTATCATTCTATAATAAACAACTCATGTGTACGCAATTGTTGCAGAAGAGAACAATGAATAAGGAACAAATTACTTTTTGTGTCGTTGTATTGAGCCTAAGAGAAAATTGACAATCACAATCATTGATGGAGAGGGTATTGAGTATCCAGTAGGGTCTGTTGTCGTGACAGGCACATGGCTTAGGAGATACCCTATCAATAATTTTGATGTTTGGTTGTTCAAGGACTTTGAAACACACAGACATATTCTTCATTTCTCCAACCTTGTTGTTGCAACAAATATTCATTTGATTAAGTATCGTGGTAGACCTCATAACAAGATTTTATGGAAAGTTTGTGAATATGACCACGAGGCAATACTTGACACAATACGGGCTAGAGTCAATCTAGAAGGCTCACTTGATTGATTCTACGGTTTAGGGTAGAATCATTTTGAGAATTTTGTATATATCATTAGCGGATTGTTCTATATTCATTTTTTGTATATATTTAGGGGCATAATTTTGTATATTTAAATGGCCATCAGCTGATTTGTACATATTTAGATGCCAAATTTTGTATATTTAAATGGCGATGAGCTGATTACCACATATTTAAATGCCAAATATTGTATAAAAGCCCATGAGATGATTTGTAAAACATTTTTTTGAATATATGTGACTATGTTTTGAATATCTTAAGGGTTTTGAGTTTATTTGATGTGATAAGGTCAATCGTGACCATTCTTGATTATACTTCAAGTTGCTTCAACCCACCAATGACACACTCCTACTCCACAAACCCCATCCAATCATGGAACATGCTTTAAATTGGTCACAACATAGATTTACTCAAGACCAAACATTTCAACCCCAAACACCATACCAACTGACCATAACCAACCTTCAATTTCTTTCTATAATAATGTGCCTAGCAAGAAGATAATGGGTCTTCATCCAAAAGACCTTTTGTCCAAGCTGATACAGCTGCAACCTTTTGTCCAAGCTTCATCCAAAACATATCTACCATCTTTAGATCCTTGGGTCTAAAACTCTCACCAATTTGGTTTCACTATCATTTGAGGTAGGATATTGTGGTATAGTACATTTGAACAATAATGATGGGAAAGAGATTGGGTTGGTCGGGTTGGTTTTGGCATTGAGATAAGCCACATTTGGAAGTGGGAGTCTTGGCTATTCCTATGGTGAGTTTGCAATTAGAGAGCTTGGGAAGGAAATTTTTTAGAGGTGTACGGGTCACGGCTCTGGCATTAGCACTAAAACTTATGAATGCACATCAGTTGTTGGTGCCATTTGTTTTTGGCTATGTCCTGCCAAATTACAATAAATTATATATATTAGTATCATTGTACTTGACCCCCTCTATCTTTTTTGCCCTAACAAAATGTTGTTGCAACTTCCCTAGGGCTAGAATAGGCCAACACGAAATTCTCCTATTAGTGATTTAGGGAGGAGAGAAAAAATTAGGCATTTGGATTGTTTGAAGTAGGCCAAAAGAGAAAAAGGCCTCTTTTTGGCTCGAATGAGAGAATACACCCTTTGGAGAGATAGAGTGAGAATGGAGGAGAGCTAGCAATTTTTTGCTTTCCTTCCTTCTCCCTCTTTCTCTCTATTCCATTTCACCCTCATATTAGAATAGTTTGTTAGGAATGGGCTTGTAGAGGGCACCATGATAGCAGTGGGATTAGAAACGATTGACAAGCATTTTGGGATGACCAAAAAGATAACCAAGATAGGTCATTGTAGACGAGCCTCATCTGACCCTATAGGTTCAAATGGATCAATTGTATGCATCTTGGATTGTGAGAAACAATCTGTCAAAGTTTGATATTTTTTTGGACTCAAGACACTTAAGAGATTGTACTGGTAAGATATGGCTCTCGACGTTCCGACATATTGGGAGGCACAACAGGAGCATGCCTAGCATAAACCTGCCTACCTAGATACACTCGTGATGTTGGTTTGTTCCCACGACGAACGGAATCATATCTAGCCAATCTTGCAACTTTGCATTGCATGCGACTGACGGTTTTTGCAATAGGTGAAAAAATTCTACCATTTGAAAATGGCTCTGAGTCATCAGAAACCAAGATAGGTCCTTGTAGACAAGCCTCACATGACCTTATAGGTTCAAACAGATCAATCATATGCATCCTGAATTGCGAGAAATTATCCATCAAAGTTTGATAATTCTTTGGACTCAGGGCACTTAAGAGAGCGCGTTAGTAGGGTATGGCTCTTGACGTTCAAGTGGATTGGGAGGCACTACAAGAGAATTCCTAGTGTAAACCTACCCACCCAAATGTTCTTGTGATGTTGGTTTGTGCCCACGATTATTGGAATCAAATCTAGCCTATCTTGCAACTTTGCATTGCATGCAACTGACGATTTTTGCAGGAGGGAAAAAATGCTACCATTTGAAAATGGCTCTGAGTCATTAGAAACTAAGATAGTTCATTTTAGGTGAGCCTCACATGACCCTATAGGTTCAAATAGGTCAATCATATGCATCCTGGATTGCGAGAAACTATCTGTCAAAGTTTGATAATTTTTTGGACTTGGAGCACTTGAGAGATCACGCTGGTAGGGTATGGCTCTTGACGTTCTAGCACATTGGGAGGCACAACAGGAGCATGCCTATCATAAAACTCCCCACCTAGATGTACTCGTTATGTTGGTTTGTGCACACATCGAATAGAATCAAACTAGCCTATGTTGTATCTTTGCACTGCATGTCACTGACGATTTTTGCAGCAGGTGAAAAATGCTACCATTTGAAAATGGCTCTGATTCATCAGAAACCAAGATATTTCATTGTAGATGAGCCTCACATGACCCTAGAGGTTCAAATGGATCGATCATATGCATCCTGGATTACGAGAAACTATTCGTCAGAGTTTGACAATTTTTTAGACTCAAGGCACTTGAGAGATCGCACCGGTAGGGTAAGGCTCTTGACATTTAGACGCATTGGGAGGCATAATAGGAGCATGTCTAGCATAAACCTACCCACCTGAACATGCTCGTGATGTTGGTTTGTGACCACGATGAAACTTTGACAACATTGACAACAACTGAGCAACTTTGACAACAATTGAGCAACTTTTACATCTTTTATCCAAATGACCCCAAACTTTCATAAATGACTTAAAATGATCATTAATGGTCCCAAATCACCTTATTTAGATAAAACAAATAGAAAACAAGAAAAAAACTTAAATTTGATCATTGCGAGCATGAGGGTTCTCTCGCACCACTCACATTGACAAATATAAACGAAAGGAATCAAAAGCATCAAGTGATCATTACCATGGATCAAATCTGACCATTACCATTGAATTTCATTTTGATTGAAACAAGGAGTTTTGTAGGGTTAATTCAATATTTTAGAAAGCTTATCAAATCATATTCCATAATTGCAATGCTTTATATCATAGATTTTTGTTGTTTATTTTCATATTGTTGATTACATAGGCAAATATTCATTTAACTTTATAAAAGGGAAGCCAACAAATACACTAAATAGTTTGAGCAAAAATTAACCATATCAATTATAAATAGTCATTTATATATATTAAAATGTACAATAATCAATGCAATGAACAAATTCTGTATGTATTGAATATGCCTATCAATATCAATGAAATGCACAATAATGAACACAATACACATTTATTGGATCAAATATCAACATTTATATATATCAAAAAAGGCATATATGCCAATTCAATACAAGTTTTACAAAAATGTGTCATATGTCATGTCCAAATTGTTATGAATTGTAGCTTCGGTCAGATTATTCCTATGGATGAAATCAAATACATAAGTGACCTATCGACCTTGAGCATTTGATTAATATCCTTCTTCAGTATGTTGCTAATGATTATGGTTATCACAATACATGATTAATAATTAGTAAATTAACAATCATGTATATATATATTTAATATTATTAAATATACATATATACATGATTGAGTTTGATATAACAATTATTAATCATGTTGTTGATATTAATAATGTTGTTAACATTAATCTTAATGTTGATACTAATTATACCATGCATCGATATTGGATATCGACATTTGCATTGGTGAGCATTGATAATAAATATCAATATCATACTATGCTTCGATAATAAGTATCGAGCATAATATGGTATTGATATTTAATATCGATTTTCCATTGACTATTACATGAATCGATATGAATATTACATGAATCGATAATGAGTATCGGTTAAACAACATACATATCAATTAGTATATTGATTAGTTAATGATTGGTCATGAGACATGTCTCACGTAGAGACATGTCTCTACGTGAATTATATTCGCGTAGAGACATGTCCCTACAGGAGACATGTCTCCACATTACTATATATAATGATCGATCCACGTATCTTGTGAGGTACAAAAAAAATCAATAAGTGCTAAGCAAGAGACAGTAATATATACATAGTTTGTAATCATCTCATCAAGTATATCGATGACATTATATATAGTTCAGATCGGTATTGCATTCTCATTAGATCTAGGCATCATCCATCTCATTGATATTGATATTAAGATTTTAGCATATCAATATATATTCATGTTGCATTTATATTAATATATATCCAAGTGAAATTATTGAGATATTGTGATCAACATCATGTAGAATCAGTATATGCATCTGAGAGAAGTGATTATAAATTTAAAAATACTATAACCTCTAAATCTGATCTAAACTTTAACATGGTATCAGGGCAAGGTTAATAAATCGATCAAGATCGGATTTATATATATAAACAAATTTATCTCATCTATATACTCAAGTTCTTCTACCTCCATCTATACGTCAAAATGGTGAATGGTGTTAGTTTTGAAGATTGTCTTGAAGGAGCTTCGAACTTCGTATCTTGGAAGTTTAGAATCATGCTTGCATTAAGGGAAAATGAATTAGATGAATTCGTAAAGAAGAATATACTGGTACTTGACGAAGAAAGCGATAAGGTTCAATGGATGAAAAAGAATAATAAAGCCATGAAAATGTTAGTGGATGCAGTTAAAGATCATATTGTTCCAATTATCTCAGCATTGGAAATGGCATATGATATGTTCAAAACACTAGAAAGTATATATGAGATAAATAACACTAGTAGAGATCTTGCATTAAAACAATATCTCCATCATGTAAAAATGATCAAAGGCGAAACCATCACATCATACTTCATGAGGATTACAGAATTGAGAGATCAACTCTCTACAATTGGTCATGCAATAGAAAGCAAAGAGTTATCCATGTTGGCACTCAATGGTCTCCCCTCTTCATGGGAGTCATTTATTCAAGGGATAAGTGCAAGACCAAAACTCCCTAATTTTGACCAATTGAAAACATACTACATTCAAGAAGAGTCGAGATTAGCTATAAGAGGCATTGGTCAAAGCCCTATAAATAAATATATTCATGTTCTTGCCTCTCACTCCTCAAAGATGAAAGGTAAGAAAGGACATTTCAAAAGGAAGAAAGATAAGGAATCTAATGGTTCTCCCACATTCAAAAGAAGGAAAGATATTTCAAAAATCCAATACTTTAGATGTGACAAATATGGTCACTATGCAATGTAGTGTCCTACCAGGACTAGGTCTCAAGCTTCCATTGTGGATATTGGTGAAACTCTTCCACAAAAGGATTCGGATGGATTCATATTCTGACTTGAAAGAGATAAGTTCTTCTATTATGACTGAATAATGTTCATGAATTTTATATGTAGTTATTAATTCATGAAATTACATTATGTGTGGTATTTGTGAATCAACATTGTTAATAGATGTTTGTTTACAACAAGTTGCGTCTAGATAGCCTATGGTTAAAATTCTTCAATTTACTATGAGAAACTTATCCCTTACATATAGGACATCCTTAGGATCACAGCTTGTGAAATTTTATAGTTCTATTTGTGATGAAGAAGATTGAAATTTAGGAGGAATTTGCAGAGGACTTTAGTGGAGATTCTGAAATTTTGAATTTTCATTTTTTATGAAATAATATTTACTTACAAAAGTTCTACAGTCATCTTGGAAAAGCTATAAGTAATTTGTGCAGGGCTTGATCTTATGACAGTTGACCCATGGTAGTTTGGATCTAGCACTTTTAGACGAATAAGGATCATGCCAAAAAATGAGAGTCTCTTGAAGCAAGATATCTTCCATGATTGGGTCCATGTAAGAAATGGATGATTCCGTGATAGGGGGAGCTTTGATTGATATCCTAGAATATTGATCATATTGATTCAGAGGGAGTGGACTATGTGAAGAAAATTTCTTTAGTGATCAGACAAAAGATTATGATTCATGGGATGGTGTCCCATGTAGACTGAAAGGCCCTTTATGCTGACTCCTAGGTCATGATATTTTTGGATAGATGAATACTTGATGAGCTTGGAATACACCAAGAATAATGTAAATCTTGTATTTCATGACAGGACAAAGCATGTGGAGATTCCTTATCATTATTTTAGAGACATGGTGGAAAGGAATGTTATATAGTTGAGGTATATTAGAGGTAAGCTTGGTATGGTAGAAATATAATTTTATCTGAGATTGAATCTCAAAATTATAAATTTTTTGTACTAATATATTTGAAAGATGTTTAATGTGTAAACTCTTTTGTCATGTGTGTGATTAAATGACTTCATGAGCCCCTATGAACACCTTGAAAGATGACGATATTTCAATGATGTACACCTATACTTTTGGTTATTGTTGTAAGGTGACGACTTTACAATAGTTAAACCTTACTATCATGATGGATATCATTTGATTTGATATCCGTGGACATGTCATGATAGTTGATATCTCTTAAGTGATATTAACTAAGTGGTGGATAAACCACAATAAGTTATATTACTGAGATATTTCATGGTGGATTTCATGTGATGTAATATCTGTGGATATGCCATGAGCAAATATCCTTATGGTAGGCATCATGCAACTTGATGCCTGTGCACATACCACAATGGATATTATGAGTATGGTGAATATCATGTGACTTAATATTCATGGACATGCCATTACTCCTGATATCACATTGAGGTGATATATCTCTCACACAATATATGTATCTATTGTGTTTACTTCAAGATAGTAATCATCCTCCCTAGCTAAGAGTGAGTGTTAATTAATTGTTGCTTTGGTCAAATTATTCCTATCGATGAAATCAAATGCATAAGTGGCCTATCGACCTTGAGCATTTGGTTACTATCCTTCTTTTGTATACTGCTAACAATTATGGTTATCACAATACATGATTAATAATTAGTAAATTAACAATCATATATATATATATATATATATATATATATATATATATATATATATATATATATATATATATATATATATATAATTTTTCAAATATACATATATACATGATTGAGTTTGATATAACAATTATTTATCATGTTGTTCATACTGTTGATATTAATAATGTTGTTAACATTAATCTTAAGGTTGATACTAATTATAACATGCATCGATATTGGATATTGACATTCACATTGGTGAGCATCGATAATAAATATCGATATCATACTATGCTTCGATAATAAGTATCAAGCATAATATGGTATCTATATCTAATATCGATTTTCCATTGACTATTACATGAATCGATAATGAGTATCAATTAAACAACATACATATCAATTAGTATATTGATTAGTTAATGATCAATCATGAGACATGTCTCACGTAGACACATGTCTCTACGTGAACTATGTTTGCGTAGAGACATGTCCCTACGGGAGACATGTCTCCACACTATTATATATATAATGATCGATCCACGTATCTTGTAAGGCACAAAAAAAAATCAATAAATGCTAAGAAAGACACAACAATATATACATAGTTTGTAATCATCTCATCAAGTATATCGGTGGCATTATATATAGTTCAGATTGGTATTGCATTCTCATTACATCTAAGCATCATCTCATTTATATTGATATTAAGATCTTAGCAGATCGATATATATTAATGTTACATTTATATTAATATATATCTAACTGAAATTACTGAGATATTGTTATCAGCAAATCATATAGAATTAGTATATACATCTGAGAGCAGTGATTATAAATTTAAAAATACTATAACCTCTAAATCTGATCTAAACTTTAACACAAATTGATATACAATAAAAATGTAGAATATATATACATTTATTGGTCATTCAATGACCACAACTAACATATATGATCCTATTCTTGTGGTGGATCATCAAAATCGAGCCTCTTTGATGCAGTACACGGCTTTGTAGATGGTTGCACAACCACAATTCAAAAGCCAAGTTAGAATCCTTTTGTAGAAAATAGTTCACAATTATCAACATAACTATGCATTTAACCATAATTTCTTTGCAATTGAAATGTAGATTACCCTCATCTGTTGATCTAGGATTTGTTGTCTTCTTTGTCTTCTCCTTATCAATCTTAGGAGTTTTCTTGAACACAAACTTCAAAGGATCCAAGTTATGGCTAAACCGTGAAGAGGCCTATTGTATATTAAATACAATTAATATAATGTACTAACATATATAGATCAAAAATAGTAAAAATCTACAATATAGAGAACAAAAGTGTACCAGAGCCTCAGATGCTTCTCCAGTAGACTGAAGAGTGCTTGCCATTGATGGAGTAGTTGTGGCTATTACCTATATGAAAATGATTAAATATTAAATACAATTAATATAATGATAAGTATTGTAGGTTAAATACAATTAATGCAATATATAAAATAAAAGTGTGTCAGAGCCTGAGATGCTTCTCCAGTACACAGAGGAGGGATCACCATTGATGAAGCAGCTATAGATATTTCCTGTATGAAAAATGATAAGATTATAATTTATCATAAGTTCATATTTACATGTGCATATAATCATCAAATCAATAAAATAAAGTAGAGATACATACCTCTGCCCTCTCTCGATCCTCAGGCATATCAGGTGCTTTCAATAATTCTACAAAGTCCAATGGCCACTATATATAAAATAGTCAAAAAACATTAATAAATCTACACATTCCAACTAAGACAATTTCAACCTTTTTCAAACAATTGTACAATTAAAAATGTGTTCAATTACCTTCTTCCCATGTTTACGCATTGTCGAGGATTTCTTTCGCTGAGGACGAGTCCTAGACACAAAGGGGGTACTCTAAAACAAACAAAATTAACACAAGAGATATTAGTAGATAATATTAAACATAATTTAAAAAATCTAAAATTAAATGACTTGCATATTTCATCAAAATAATACATAAAATAAGGTGTACAAAATATGATGCCGCATAGCTTTGTAGGCTAAAATCAATCGCTGAGAGCATGACATCATCAGTGTGGGACATTTGGTCCCCTGTCAATGCCTACAAAACAAAAAATTGTCAAGCATTAAAGAGAGTTATTATATCTTATAAAAAAAATTGAATTCAAAGTACTATTCTATTTTAACATGTTACAAAATTTATACTTAGGCATCGAAGTTGCAGCTGCAATAACTGCGAGAGGAATATCAAATGGTGTATTAACACCCACTGTTGCATCCTGAAATGCATATTGTTTGTATCAATTTAAATCAATCTATAAATTAAAATTTCATTACAATTACAAATTTTAAGTGAATGATAAATAAAATGTCATGAATTCAAATCAACACACCTGTGTTTGCAGCTGACTAGCAAACATGTCCATCAATTCATTTGTCAGCGCCACATCCTCAGTCATGCAAGTCTAACATCTACTCCCGCAAATCGTGCATAGATGGGATGTGGAACCATCTGCACTGGTCTCGACCTCCATCCCTGTGCATATGCCTGAGCAAGTGGGACACACATGCACAATGGGCTGACCAATGCTAGCTACCTCAGCTAATGGATCATCGTCTGGGCCAAGAGGGTGTGCTAACTATGTCCCATGTTGGATGATTGTATTAGTCAATGTTGTGGCTGCCTGAAGATCCTATAGCTCCATCGACTCTTTCAGGGCTACTAGGACCGTCGCATGCACCATGGGTTTGGGTGCTAGGCGACGACTCTACAGTTCTATTACCCTACGGCCTCTAGGTCTATCTTGGGCAAAGCCACCACCTCTACCATGGAACTCTCTCATATCAAAATAATTAGGTCACTCATTGAGGAAAAACTCACAATATACTTTCCTCAAAAAATATAACGAAACCTCAAAATTATTACAAGGTGGTTCGTCAAAGACCATCCACCACCTATTCCAAAAAAGATTCTTCATTTGCACATTGGTACACCAATGTATGGGAAATGTCTTTGCATTAAGAGGTAAGGAATCACCAGTTCTAGGATCAACAAAAAGAGCACATATTTGTGCTTTACTTATGTTTTTTTTCTTTTCATTGCATCATATGATAACCCATCAGCATAATAAGTGTGACACCTATCCCTATAGTTTCCCCATTTTGTAATCTAACTCGAAATTGTAGTAGCACCACTAGCCAATGTTTCTAGGGTAGTGGAAAGGGATAAATGATGCTCAAGCTCAAATGTTTTTAATCTATTAATCAGTCTAGTTATTTTAGCAATGTTTTTCCCTAACTAATTAAGCAAATCCTCCTTTGTAGTTGTTGTGCGGTCTCAAGGAGGAGCTGGAGGTGTATCCTGGGGGTTTTTTTGTGGGTTTTGTTGTGGGTTTTTCTGTGAGTTTTGAGGTGCGTCTTGTTGTGGTTTTGCATTTTCAAAATCTGATATTGGTAACAAAAAATTAAAAAAACTAATCAAAATCAATTAAATTAAATTGAAAACGTAAATAAAATTTTATCAAATGTGCAAACAAACAAAAAAAGTGTAACCGACCTCTTTCCATGGTGTCTGGGTGTGAAAATATGTAGCCTGCGTGCAGTTTGGAATGAAAAAAACCCTAAAACTCGATCTCGGCCACGGAAGAAAATAATATAGTCGATTGTTGAAAAAAAAAAATATTGACAGGGACTGCATACACAGTCCTTTAGGAACTAAAACCACATAGGGGTCCTAGTTCCTAAAGGACCACATACGCAGTTTTGTCCCTTTAGGCTCAGGCACAACAAACCTAACCGCGTACAAGGTTTTTATAAATTTTAAAACCACGAACATGATTGTTGTTTTTTCAACTTTTTTTTGGTGTGTTCCACTTTTTTGCACACCATCTTGGTGCACACACTCATGTACAACTACTTGTCACAACATTCTTCAACTATAGTAATGATATAGAAGCATCCTTAGACAACATCATGAAAATTTTATATCTTTCTAAGAAAGTGGATTTTATTATTTAGTTTAGTTTCTTAAGTATGAGTTTATGGTTATTAGGTTGTGGTTATGAAAATTAATATTTTACTATATTTTGAAATTTAATTTTATGCTCTTAAGCAAACTTTGAGTTAATGTTAAAGAATGTCCTACTAATATTTGAGGTGATCTGGATGAGAAAACAATTGTGAATTGTCTTCAAAGTTCATATGAGTAAACAATTATGTACAATTACGATTATTTCTAGTTGTGATAAGTTATTTGGAGTTTGTGTCAATAGAGGAATATTTATAGGGATTTATTTAAGCGACAACCTTGAACATATAAGGTGTACTAAGTGGAAGATATTCACAATTTTCATTTGAAAATCAAGTTCATTGTTACAAACTATTAGTTGGAATTGTTGAAGAAGCTATACAGTTTTTAGCAAAGCAAAATGACTTTGAAAGAATACGTTGAGGACTAATACTAGATGAAAATTAGGTTAGGATATCATTAGGAGGGAACTAATAATATGAAAAAGTATATCTCAATGGGCTAAGGGAGTTCATCTAGGAGGAGTTGGGTGTGTGGAGTATCAAGATAGTAGAAGAGGCCTACCAATTGTTTTTCATTACAAAGAAGTAGTTGAAACTTGAGCTAAAAGTTGGAAGAAAGATGAAACTACTCAAGAGAAAAAGAAAATCTTACTAGCCCACAATAGGAGGTGTGGCAATAGAGGCTCAACAAATTCAAGGGGTCAATGAAAGGATATCCATTACTTCAATAAAGGAGAAGGTGAAATCTCCCACTTTGAACATAAATGGATAATAAATCCTATCATATTTGTAGGAGATAGGACAATAGAACCTACCACAAAGGTATATATGATGATGGATGTTACCACAAATATGAAAGAGAAGAAGTTGTATGCGATAGAGATATTCAAAATATAAGTAGAGGGTATTCTTAGTAGGGTAAAAGAGATTGTGAAAGGAAAAATAATAAACTATTTAGACAAATAGTATGGAGAAGAGGGGCATAGCCCATTTGAGTTCTAAGAAAAGAGGTAATGAGATATAACATGAATTGCATATAGAGAAGAGAGGTCTCCTACTTTAGAAGGCTTGTGTTCTAAATGTGGTGATTCACTTATTTCAAAAAGGTCCTTGAGTTGTGATGGGAGGGGTCAACTAGCATAAAAGAAAATTCTATCATTAACTAGATGTAGGGACAGAGGTAATATTTTGACATGGTGATGGGTGGAAATAGTAGGCTATTTTGCATCCTTAGAAATGATAGACAAGTTGGGCCTAATGAGGATGAACCATATGCAAACATATAGGATTGGATGGTTGCAATAATAAGACAAGATACCATTGGAAAGGATAGTGCTCAATAAGGTTCAACATTAGGGTGTACCAAGATGAGTTGATGTGTGACATCATGTTGAAAGTTAGTAGATTTTCCTATAGCTTGAAATTGATAATCATTATTTGAGAATATTTTGAGTTAACGCTAAAGAATGTTTTTTTGATGTTTTAGATAATTTAGATGAGCAAAAGGATGGGAATTAGCTTGAGAAAACCTATTTAAAATTTACAGGAATATATGTAAGGATTTATTTAGCCAATTTGGGTGTATGTGATGGACTGCATGAAGGATAACTGTTATTTTAGCATTTGAATTTATATGTTTGTTTTTTTTGTTAATGGAATACCACATATGGTAATTGATAATGATGTTATCTTGTAGTTAACTAAAATTAGTGAAAAATTTTGTGGATTATATATTTATATAGGGTTCAGATCGAGAGAAGTAGAGAAAAAAAAAGAAAAGAAGTGATGGAAGAAACTTAGAGGTAGAGCAAAATTGGAGTAAGATAGAAGGTTCAAGATAGAGGTTGTAAGTGGAAAATAAGAAGTATGATATGGAGTGTACTCTCAAGAGAGACAAATATATGGCACAATATAGTTCATTAGAATAGTGTACAAATCTAAGGTTGTTCAATAATGTAGTATGTGGTTGAATTCTTATAGTAAGTGTAATAAAATAACTGTATCCTAGCATATAAGAGGGGCCCATTGAGATAAAGTGTGAATTTGAAATCTTGATTACAATCATGCAAGATCTAATAAATTTAATAACATTTTGTGTTTTTTATGAGATTCTTGTTTTATGAATATATTTTGAAGTTAGGCTACATGGTTGGATAGTCATTCATCGAACCCTTTGGCTATAACTACATGAACTAATTAGAAAATAAGCATTAAAAACATATGGAACACCCACTAAAATAAATAGTTAATTATACATTCTTCTTTACAAAATTGAGAATTTATTAAAAAAATGTATGCCTCAAAAATTTGTAATCGTTTGCTTCTAATTAATAGAACATATTTCTCCAAATCTTTATAAGGATGATTATGAATTTAATATCAATAAACAAAAATAGTTAATTTCTCTTTTCATCATAAAGGATTATGCAAGTAGGTGATTATTTCTTAATTGGTTGTTACTTATTTATTTATATTACAAGTTGCTAAAATATCTCATCTATATAAACAATGAGGAGACGAGTATTTTGCTCACAAAAATGAATAAGAAAGTATACAATTTTTCAAGCTAAGAAGTGATCAATAAATTATGGTATCATAGTGAATAAATTTCTAGTGCGTGGACAATAATGTCTATATTAAGGTCGTTATTTTAAATCCTAAATCATTTTTATCTAGGTTGATTATTTGCTAGTTAATTACTTTAATATAAGATAAATGATTTGTTCACTTTATTTACCATTCTACAAACAATATACACCTAAAAAAATATAAAATATAAACATATTAGATTTATCGAATTAGATTTAAATTTTATTTTTTTATTTTTTTATTTTATTTGTACTTTTTATTATCATTAAACTCTTCCACTTTATATTTAAACTACTTATAAAACCGATGATTCTTCAAAAGTTAGTTGATCAATTTTGTTGGTAATTAAGTGTTGTATGTATTAACAAGGGATGATATGCATCAAGTTCCTGACAATAGTGTTAGGATGTGTATTTAGAGTTAGGATTAGGTAGGATTAGTAGTATGATGTTGTATTCATTTGATGAGAGTGCATAATTTGAAAGTGAGTATGTGCTAGCGTGAGTCACAATGTCTAGTAGGAGGGAATCTAAGATATCAAAGATAAATGTAAATGATAAAGTTGCAAGGTTCACATCTAGGACTATGATAGTGACCTAGGTCAAGCCTACACATATAGATGTAATATGAGGTGATGGAAAATGTATCATTGTTCTAAATATCAATAATAGTATGATTAGAATATGGGATGTTATAAATTACATTAACATAAGAAGATGTTAGTTGAAAACTATATGAATTAGAAGATAAAAATATTGTTATGGAGTTGACTTATAATTATAGACTAAAAGAGTATAACAAGGGAAATGCTTATGCCTAGATTGTGATAAGCACACAAGAAAAACATTAGAGAGAAAAGACGTCTTGAGAAACAAAGTGAAAGAGATAAAGAGAAGAAATTAGAAGCCTAAAAATAGAAAAATCTTGCAGCAAAGAATTAGAAATGGACCGACCCATAAGATCATGATTAGGAAAACAAATAAAATAAAGCAACGATTGAAGTCTTAGCAGCAACGAATGATATAAAGGGATGAAATACATAAATGCAATGATGTAAGTAACAAAAGAAACAAATAGGAGTGATCATATTTAATAAGAAATGTCTAGCATTGAAGGAAGAGAAACAATTATCGAGTGTATTGGAGCAGCAATTTATCAAAAGTGTGATTCTATATGGACCACATTTTGAACAAAGGCGGTAATGAAAGGTCAGCCTTAAACCCCACTCAAAAAGCTAAATATTAAGTCAAGAGAATGTTATTCAATTCTAAGTGTTTGACACTTTTAAGTCTAGAAGTGTATTCTTAGTATGACCACACACCTTAAGCAACATATTAAAACCTAGAAAATGTCAATCAACTCTGAGTGTTTAATACTTGTAAGCCTAGAAGTGTAAGCTTAGTGTCTGTTATTTCAGTTGTTTTGTAATGGCAGGGTGCAATATTATCTTAATATGCAAATTTGTAATTAAATACAAACATTAAAAGGCTGTATTACAAAGGTAATGCAATTTCATTATTTTTTCTTTTACAAATAAAATACTGTATCCAAAAGGTGTGATTAGCAAAACAAAGGTAAATTATTTTTAAGAAATGGTGCGTCAATTTAATAAATATGATTGTTGTGACATTTTCACACATTGCCACATTACAAATGCGGACCCCCACTTTTTTCTTTTAGGGTAGTCCTTTTGCTTAGATTGGAATAGTTTCTTAGATTTTATCTTTTGCTTATGAGAGAGTATGCTCTTGTTAGTCTGATCTTGAATAGGTCTTGAGAGTGTGAATTTCATTTCCAAGGTGACTGAGTCACGTAGTGTTGTTTTGAACCTAAGATCAATGATCAAGTGCCAAAGTTAAGGATTGATGATGGAATTGCAAAATCTTGTCAAGATTAGAAGGTTGTTGGAGCTTTTCGTGAAAATTGTCAAATTATAGGAAGTCATGATAATGGTTATGAATTTGACTTGAAAAAGTAAGGGGTGTTTTCATCATTTTGGGGTGGAATAGCAAGGTTTCCTTGCAATTTTACCCAATCCTATATTCAGCCCTCAAAATGGATTCTTACTCTTAGAGGTTTTACTACACATACATCATGAAGTCATGACTTTGGGGTTATAAATGTTGCACAAGGATAAAAGCATGTCCTTCTTTCGAAGACAAAAATGTTAAAACAAAGAAAAGTTTCATCTTGCAAAGACTAGAAAAATATTCAATTGATATAAATTCTATCATGCATGTGTGCAAGAATGTAAATCTTCATGAAACTCTGTCTTGTGAAAAACATGAACAAAGTCCAACGTTGGTGAGAATAATGAAAAACCTTGTAAAAATCCAACCTCCAATTGAAAAACCTTGACAAAGTCCAATTAACATTGTGCAAAACCTTGTCAAAGTCTAATTCAAACATTGTAAAACTCATTGGAACTTTGATCTTCTAAAATATTGATCTTCAACAAAGTCTGCCCTCACTAGGGTATAAATGTAAAACCTCTCAAAAACTCTAATCTTGCATAGTGCACATTTCACAAAAATTTTAATCTTGCATAGTGCAAAACTCTGTCAAAATCTGATCAATAATAGAATGCAAATCTTATCACAAGTCCAACTTGGGAAATTGCAAAACATGATCAAAGTTCGACTAAACATAATTTCAAATCTTAAGAGAAATCCAACCTCAAGACAATGAAAAACTTGTGTGAAGTCTACCACAGTGGAGAAATGCAACATTGTTTTAAACTTCGACCAAGAAATAGTGTAAAACTTATACAATCTCCACTATCCTAGTGTGCAGGGTGAAAATGGAATCAGGTAAGTTAAGACCCAATCCCACTCTCATTCACACATTGGAATTTGAAAGAGCCTAAGCAAGTGATTCACTTTAACTGAACCTCTTCTAAAAGAGAGTCAAGGAATACTTCTACGGTTTTTATTCCTTTGTTGATATGAGAGAAATGAGTCAAATGCAAAGTAATGATAAGCTAAACTAATGAAATGTATGAAAACGACTATATTAATGACAATAACAGAAAATGCAGAAATGAAACTAAGATACAGAACACATATCTAACAAAGGAATTTTGATGTGCACCTGATATCAAAAATAGGGTCCCTATTGGATACTATGGTCCCTATTGCAGAACTAGAGTATGCAAACTGAAGTCCTGAAGGTCTGAACTATCAAAATATGCCACTAAATGCAAAGGACCAGAGCGCTAGGCATTCTAGTCCTAGACCAAAGCGTTGGGCACTCTAGTCCTAGGGATATGAGACCTGTTTCTGGATTTGGAATTGTCTCTGTTGATTTTGGCTTCCCAAAAGTTTGTAGCTCTGTCGAAAACCTACAAATGTACTTGCAAGTTGGAAAAAGGGGTATGGGTGGCTATATAGGGTTTTTCCTTAGTCAAACCCCTTGTTTTGGTGATTTCAACCTCCACAAATAGTCAATAATGTATTGAAAAGTGTGTGTGCCCTAGAATCTCATGTGTTTGTAAGATCCTAATGAACCAAAATGCAAAACTAGAGCTCTACCCTACACTTGAAGAAAAACCCTAAATGAACATAATGCAAATGCTTCAAATAAAAAATGCAATATGGATCTAAAGCAAATAATGTAAATCTGAAAATGAATGATGTGAAAATCACATAGAGATATGAAAATAACATGAAATCATACCAAACCCTAAGGGAGAGGTACAAGTCAATCAACAGTTAGTGATCTCCTTATTATTCTTCAATGTCTTTTAAGCTTTGATTGATGGTGAAAAAGGTTGATGAAGACTTTATGGATGCTTAAATTTTCTGATTGTAGACTCCACATAAAACATGCATTTTCAGTTGATAAGAGGGCTCCTTCAATTGCTAAAGAATGGATCCTTCAAATGAGGAAAGAAAAGGTTATATATATGCAACCCTAACTTTATTTTGATCATAGGCCAACCTAGGATTGATTAAACTTTGCACAAAGCTAGATTTAAACATTATAATACCACCAAATTAAGATCCCAAAATTCGAGGAGAAAAACTCGGGACCAGTGTGATTCACACTGGTCTAATCAACTTTTTTCCCTTTTTTTAGGGATGAAAGATATCACATGATTACAAAGTCAAATCTATCTTGATGCATCAATCCAAGGTGTTTAGAAATGCAAAAATGAGCCTTGAAAGTTAAAATAGGACCTTATTAGGATTTAATTTTAATTAATTAAAGATGATGAAATAAAAAGAGGCACACTTATGGTTAAGGGCCAATTTTATAATGTGTGGAATGATGAGAGGGGATTTTAGATTTAATTAAGTTAATAATTAAATGCTTAAAGGAACTTTAAAATTCAAATGCAACACACTAATGTGGGTGTTAACCTAATCAT
Organism: Cryptomeria japonica; assembly: GCF_030272615.1. NCBI lineage: Eukaryota > Viridiplantae > Streptophyta > Pinopsida > Cupressales > Cupressaceae > Cryptomeria > Cryptomeria japonica. The sequence goes on along the minus strand of NC_081412.1, from coordinate 4,340,539 downwards.
GAAATTGGACAACCCTAATTGAGGGTGTACAATTTACGATGCTACCCCTAGGTCAAGAATGTCATTGCATAGGAAAGTCTAATACCCCAATGATCCAAGTTTGTCATGAAGTACGACACCAAGAGGGATGTAGAACATATTCAAAGTCTGATTACACAATGCAAAAATGATTAAAAGTTCAATCTTGCAAAAGCACAAAATCATTAGGAACTCCACCCTTTCACAATGCAAAGATGAATCAAAGTCTGACTTCACTTTCTAAACCTCAAAAAGGCAAGCGACCTATTATGTTTTAATGCAACGATTTAAATTTAAAAGGAGAAATTGAAGTCGGCTAGGCTGAAAAGGGTGTGTCTCTTGGATTGAGTCCCTATATAGAGGGATAATTGCAAATCGATTTAAAGCATTCAAAAACATTTCAAATCCAATTCAAAGAGTAAACCAAAATTGTCCTAGATCAGTCGATTGTTTGGGAAAATTTGATCATTATATTGAGAAAATTTGCAAAGTAAGATTGGAGTGATATCGTCAAGATCAAATTTAAGGTGAATCAAGTGCTTTTGTGATCCATTCCAAGCCAGGTTGAGGCGAATCTTGTTAGAATATAGGGTAAGTTGATAATCAGTCATGGTACGAGTTTGATAAGGAGGTGATGTGACACATTTCTAGGGTCTAATCTAAGGTACTTATTAAGGAATCGAACCTAATTATGAACATTTTCCATACCTAAAAGTGCATGTTTGGGCATGTCTAATCATTTTCAAATTTGAAAAAGGGAGTTTGACATGAAATTGAGTTCATTTTGTTTCCATTATAACCTTCTTAATTCTAATTTTTTTTCCTCTTAATTTTTTATACGAGAATGGAGAGCAAGGAAGGGGAGGTCTTCTAAGGAATACACAAGGTGGCGGATCAACAACCTGAAGGTTCAATCATAATGCAAGGATGAAGATCAAGTATTCAACAAGGACTTCATTTTAAGGATGCAATATCAACAATACAATTTGCAATACTTGAGGCATTGCAATTTCAAGAATTCAACTACAAGGAAGTTGCATTACAACATTAGGATTCGATACATTTATGAAGGCACAGTGGAGAGAATTTAAGCATCAACTCTACTCAGGTGTCCAAGATCAACATTAAGACATCAAGGCAAGGATGAGGTCAACATATACACCTCATTCTTTCAACATTACTCTACAAAGGGAGACAATTTCAAGAACTTCAAGATGAGAATTTAAAAAGTAAAAATAGAAGACAATCTTGAATTTCCTTCAAAAATCCAACAATCAAGGCTAGTACAACAATGAAGATACTTCCTACGTCATACGTACAAGGATGATCAAGAATGAACAACAGGAAGGAGCTCAAGTCAAGTGTATAAGAATTAAAAAAAAACATCATTAAGGAAGATGGAATAAATTGTGATCATGATCAAGGAAGAAGATAGTTTCAAGAGAGTTAGCCAAAGTTAGCTTGATCACTTAGATTATGTGATTCGGGAATATGCCTCATCTTAATCATACCGGGCTTGAATAATGTTGAGTATCAAGATATATGTCTCAATATCAAACACTTTGTGATTTAATGTATCAAAAGTGGCATCCTATTCACCACCAATCAATCAAGTTCTTCCAGGTCAACTTGTCCAAATACATTGAACCTGATTCATCCAAGAGTGGAGCAAGCGATACATGGCGATTCATCAAATATTATTATATGTACCTAACCTCGCCTTTCATTGGTTATAAATCAAAGAAGAACATGTGTCCAATTCCATGTAATTTTCTTATTGGTCAAGAGGGAGTTTGTTGTAGCAAACCCTAACTAGGGTTTCATTGTATAATCCTAGTCGTTGATTTGGGAATCAATCTTGGCCCTTGAATTGTAATTGGGATCTCTTTAAAAGGCCTAGCTGGTGCAGGGCACCTAGCTCAAAGTTGTCTTTTCTTGCATTTTAGAGTTTTTGTGTGATTTCAAGTTATTTTATGTTGTAATAAGGTGGAATAAGTTATATGATGCTTTTTGAAGCCATAGTTTGGTTGTCCATACTTTTGTTGTGCTCAGGATCCAAAATTCTCATTATCCTGAAATATTGTCAAAATGACAATTTTTGGTTTGCACCAGGTGGATGCCTGGAAACTTGATAGAATGTTTGGAAATGGTTTAAATCCATTTAAGTATGCCATTTGAGTGATTTTTAAGTCCTTGAGAGCCTTGGAGTGTATTTTTGCACTCATAGGTAAAAGTTGTCAAAATTGTCATGACAACTTTTGCATTTTTAGGCAAAAGTTGTCCATGAAGGAAATGGCATTGGAAGTTGGTTGGAACCAACTTGAAATTGTATATAAAACCTTCTAAACATCTCCAATATGAGGTTAATCAACTTTTGGTTTGCATTCAATTCATTTGCCAAGGGTTTCATATGCTTTTTCTCACATTTGGACTATTTTTGCTTTGAATTTCTAATTTTGTACGACCTGTATGGTCTGGTATGGTGCTCATAGTAGCATAAGAAGTTATAATTTTTTTTTTACCTTTCCAACAAGTATAATATGAATGTCTGAAGTGCTTTGAATCAAAAGTTATCACTATTTTTGTAATAGTTGCTCACAAACCCTTGAAATTTGGGGTTTTGATTGTAAAAATGCATTTTACCTGAGCATCCATGAATGGCACAAGTTGCAATCCATTGGATGGATTGGGTAGGCTCTATAAATAGTTTTAGAGTAGGCATTTTGTGTTTTTGCGGGCCACAAGGAGGAGAATGGGTGAGATGAATAACACACAAGCTTGTAGCTAGTGTGTAGGGGCAGCAGAGATTGCTCATTTTTCAGTGCCATGGAGAAGTGATACCCTAGCAACCCATAGTGTTTTGGAAAGGTCTATGGGTGTACCAAAATTATTCAAGATTTTTCTGGTTTTAGATTTTGACTGGTGAAGAGTTTGGAGCACATCTTCCAAAACTGCCTGGAAGCCCTAAACCCCTTAAAAATAGCTCGTTTTGAGTTACCCTAGTTGTACAAAAAACCTAGATGGGAAAGTTTGTGATCTTGTGTAACTTCCAAATGGGTATCTAAATATGTAAACATATATAGGGGTTGTTAGGAAATGTTTTGGGAAAAGACCAAAAAACAGTCACAGAAGGGCTAGTCATTTAGGCCTAATAGCAGCCGGTAGAAGCAAGTTGAAAGCCTAGGGCTTGGGAGGAAGGTGCAGACCTTTATAATGAATAAAATGACCTTGAAAATACCTAAAAAACATAACCACAAACTTTAAACATGGTTAGAGTGAAGATCCTTGGCGGAGGTCTTTGGAGCCTAGCTGGAGTTTTGGGAAACTAGTAGGAGACCATCTCAAAATTAGAGATTTGGGGTCAAAACCAACAAGAAACCTCAAGAGGCTATACCTAGGAGGAAAGCCAATATATTTTAGGCCTTGGAGGTCTAAGGAGTGTACCCTGACAAGTTACCTTGGGGGAGCTTGAGTAGAAGGGTGAGTTGATGAGTTGGGGTGAGTAAGGGTGAATTGGAGAGCTAGGCACAAGAGCTCTACATCAGAGTGGTATCAAAGCCATTCTTTGAAAGATTTGTTGTATGTCAGATTGTGAAGAGTCAGAAGCAAGTTCAATGCCTCCAAAGGCAATGACTCCAGAAGCCATCCGATAGATGGTGGCAGAGATGATAGAAGGATTGAAGGATACAGAAGGAACCAGAGGAACCAGAGAGGCAAAGAAGGAGAAGGGAAAGGTTAAGACAGAATGGGGTGATGAGACTGATGAAGAAGTAGAAGATGGAGAGGAACTAGCAACAGTAGCTATGCCTCAAGAGCTCTACATCAGAGTAAGGGTGAATTGGAGAGCTAGGCACAAGAGCTCTACATCAGAGTGGTATCAAAGCCATTCTTTGAAAGATTTGGTGTATGTCAGATTGTGAAGAGTCAGAAGCAAGTTCAATGCCTCCAAAGGCAACGACTCTAGAAGCCATCCGATAGATGGTGGCAGAGATGATAGAAGGATTGAAGGATACAGAAGGAAGCAGAGGAACCAGAGAGGCAAAGAAGGAGAAGGAAAAGGTTAAGATAGAATGGGGTGATGAGACTGATGAAGAAATAGAAGATGGAGAGGAACTAGCTGCAGTAGCTATGCCTCAAGACCAAAAGTTATTCCTAGATGCAGTCAAATCCATTTCTAAGGACAATCTGGATGGATTACCCACATATGGAGGTAATTTCAATGGAGAAGAGTTGATAGATTGGATGGAAGCTCTCAATAATCACTTTGATTACAAAGAGGTAGCAGAAGAAAAAAGAGTTAATGTGGCCAAATTAAGAATGAGAGGATCAGCATTGGTTTGGTGGAATATGATGCAAGAAGAAAGGATACAAGAAGGCAAAAAGAAGATAACTTCATGGGAGCATATGAAGATCAGACTTAAGGCACAATTCCTTCCAGGAGATTATGAAGTTCAAATTCATAAGAGACTACAAAATCTGAAACAAAGGGAGCTAGATGGCAATGCTTACACGGAAGAATTCCATAAGCTAAGCCTCAGAGTTAAGAAGCATGAGAATGAGGTGGAGAAATTGGCTAGATACATGAATGGTTGAGACAAAATATACAAGATGAAATCAATATCCTTACTCCTGATACCGTTCATAAGTGTTTTCAATTAGCATTAAGGGTAGAAGACAAAATCAAGAGGAGGAGTGAACAAAATCAAAAGTTTAGAGGTGGCAAATCCTTTAGAGGAAGGGGCACTTTTAATAAAGGACAGCAAACATCAAGGAATGAAGAAAACTCAAGGCAAGAAGGTGGTGGAGACTCTTTAAGGGGGCCATTTAGAGGATCCTTCAGAGGAAGAAACAATTCTAGGGGCAGATTTGGAAGCTCGGGAAGAGGAAATTCAGTTTTCACTGGTAGATGTTACAATTGTAATCAAGTTGGCCACACAATGGGAAGGTGTCCAGAGAAAGCAACCAGCTCTTCACACTCATACATGGGTGAGAGAAGAACACAATTAGTGCAGGAAGAAGAAAATCAAAGTGTGTCTTCCCCTCTCAGCAAGGCAGGACCGGTGACAGATGTTGAAAGTTTAATGCTAAGAAGGTCTTTGTTGAAGATTCCTCAAGCTCAAGAGCCACCACAAAGGAAGAGTTTGTTTAGAACAACTTGTAAGTCTCAAGGCAAGATTTGCAAAGTGATTGTAGACTCAAGTTCAACTGAGAATATAGTTTCAACTGAAATGGTGGATAAACTCAAGTTAAAGAGGCTGCCACATCTCACTCCCTACAAGGTGTCATGGCTCAACCGGGGCCAACATGTCTTAGTTGATGAGAAAGCATGGATAGACTATGAGATTGGTGAGTATAAGGACAAGATTTTATGTGATATATTGCCTATGGATGCTTGCCATTTGTTGTTGGGACGTCCATGGCAATTTGATGTAAAGGCTCAACATGATGGAGAGAAGAATAGCTATATCATTATCAAGAATGGTAAGAGGTATCAAATGGATCCATTACCTGATCCAAAAGAGGAAACAAAAGTGGGATCAAGTGTGATGATGATGAGTGGAAAAGAGTTTCTTAAGGTGATGAAACAAGAAGGAGATCAAGGGTATGCTATTGTGCTCAAACCTAGTGAAGAAGGTAACACAGATCCAATGGAAGAAGTACCACAAGAGGTGAAGGGTCTACTCAAACAATATGCAGAAGTAATAGGAGAAGATCTAACTAATTCTTTGCCACCAATGAGGGATGTAAATCACCAAATAGATCTGATTCCAGGGGCAAGTTTGCCTAACAAGGCTGCCTACAAAATGACACCTAGTCAAAATGAAGAAATTGCCAAACAAGTGCAGGAGCTCTTGGACAAAGGATTCATCAAAAAGAGTTTGAGTCCATGTGTTGTACCTACTATCTTAGCACCCAAGAAAGGGGGAAAATGGAGAATGTGTATAGATTCCAGAGTAATCAATAAGATCACTATAAGGTACCGGTTCCCTATGCCAAGGATAGAAAACTTGTTGGACAATCTTGGGGGTGCAACTACTTCACAAAGGTGGATTTAAAATCAGGTACATCTCAAGGATGTGGAGATGGTCTTGAAGAAGCTGAAAAAGGCACAACTCAAAATCAACCTTGAAAAGTGTGAGTTTCTCAAGACTGAACTTGTATATCTTGGTTTTGTCATTTCACAAGGTTGTCTAAAAATGGATCCTAGTAAGGTTGAGGCAATCCTTAGTTGGCCTACACCTAAGAATATTAGTGATGTTAGGAGCTTTCATGGGTTAGCATCCTTTTAGAGGAAGTTTGTAAGAAACTTTAGTCATGTGTGTGCTCCTATGCTCAATACTATCAAAGGGGGAGTCAAGTGTCAGTTTAGGTGGACAGAGGAGGCCCAAAAGGGATTTGAGTTGTTGAAAAAGAAGATAGTTGAGTTACCTACCAGTAGGTTACCTGATTTCAATCAGTTATTTACAGTTGAGTGTGATGCTAGTCAAAGAGCAATAGGGGTTGTTTTGAGTCAAGAGGGTCTTCCCATAGCCTTTTTCTCTGAAAAGTTGAATGAAGCAAAACAAAAGTACTCTGTGTATGACTTGGAGTTGTATGCCATGGTGCAAGCCTTGAAGAAGTGGCGTCATTACTTGCTGCCCAAAGAGTTTGTGGTCTATACTGACAACCATGCCCTTAGTTTTCTCAATGCACAAGAGAAGTTGAATCAGAAGCACCTCAAGTGGGTAGAATACCTACAATCTTACACCTTCACTATCAACCATAAGAAGGGCACCTCAAATAAAGTTGTTGATGCACTCAGTAAGAGAGTCATGACCATACAAGAGATTAAATTGCACAGTTTGGGGTTGGAGGAGTTGAGAGACCTCTACAAAGAAGACAAAGATTTTGCTGATATATATGCTACATGTTCTGATTTTTCTAACACTTCTCATGTTTCCTACTCAGAGTATATGATACAGGAAGGTTTGTTGTTTAAAGGACATCTCCTTTGTATACCCCAATGCTCTATGAGACAAAACATCATTCAAGAGAAACATCAAGGGGGTCTAGGAGGTCATTTTGGCAATGATAAAACAATGGAGCAGGTTAGTCGGTTCTACTATTGGCCCAAGTCGCAATTAGAAGTAAGGAGATTTGTTGAACAATGTGCCATATGTCAGAGAGCAAAAGGATCAGCAAGTAATGCAGGTTTATATCAGCCCTTAGTCATACCCCAAAGGCCTTGGGAATGTTTGAGCATGGACTTTGTGTTGGGTTTACCAAGAACACCAAGAGGATTTGATAGTGTTTATGTGGTGGTAGATAGGTTTAGGAAAATGGCTCACTTCATCCCTTGTAAGAGTACCAATGATGCCACCTATATTGCAGGTCTTTTCTTCAAAGAAATAGTAAGAATCCATGGACTTCCAGTTAGCATTGTGAGTGATAGGGATGTTAAGTTTTTGAGTCACTTCTAGAGAACCTTATGGAAGAATTTGGGTACTAGAATCTCATTTTCATCTACCTACCATCCACAATCAGATGGTCAGACTAAGGTGGTCAATAGGTCCTTGGGTAATCTCCTAAGGTGTCTCACTAAGCAGCATGGTCAGACTTGGGACTTGGTGATCAGCCAAGCAGAGTATGCATACAATGATTCAGTCAACCGTAGCACAAGTAGAATTCCTTTTGAAATTGTTTATGGAATGCATCCTAGAGGTGTCTTAGAACTTAGTGATATCAGTACAATGACCCACAAGAGTGCTCAAGGAGAGATTTTTGCTAAAGGTATTAAGGAAATTCATGACAAAGTACGGCAGTCCTTGCAACAAAAATCAAAAAAATATAAGAAACAAGTTGATCAATCAAGGAGGAACTTGCAATTTAAGGTTGGAGACTTAGTTTTGGCTTATCTCATAAAGGAAAGACTTCCAAAAGGACAGCCAACCAAGTTGTTGATGAAGAAGATTGGGCCACTCAAGATTGTGCATAAGTTTGGCCAAAATGCCTGTGAGGTTGAACTACCTCCTTCTTTGGCCATATCTTCTATTTTCAATGTTTGTGACTTGTATCCCTATAAAGGAGAATATCAGACCTCTTAGATGGATACCACATTTCAATCTGAAGAGGATTGGGTGAAGGATTTACCAGTTAGTCAACCGGTTCAGTTGGAAAGCATCTTGGATACCAAGGTGATCAAGAAGACAAGAAAGGGCATCTACAAACATTATCTTGTGAAGTGGGCAGGTCTACCTAATTTAGAGGCTATGTGGATGTCAGAAGCTGACATAAATCATCATGGAGTGCAACTAACAGACTTGATAACTCAAGGGACTTGAGTTCCTTGCCCCAGGGGAGTATGGTGCAGGGCACCTAGCTCAAAGTTGTCTTTTCTTGCATTTTAGATTTTTTGTGTGATTTCAAGTTATTTTATGTTTTAATAAGGTGGAATAAGTCCTATGATGTTTTTTGAAGCCATAGTTTGGTTGTCCACACTTCTGTTGTGCTCAAGATCCAAAATTCTCATTATCCTGAAATATTGTCAAAATGTCAATTTTTGGTTTGCACCAGGTGGATGCCTGGAAACTTGCTAGAATGTTTGTAATGGTTTAAATCCATTGTAGGATTCCATTTGAGTGATTTTTAAGGCCTTGAGAGCCTTGGAGTGTGTTTTTGCACTCATAGGTAAACGTTGTCAAAATTGTCATGACAACTTTTGCATTTTTAGGCAAAAGTTGTCCATGAAGGAAATGGCATTGGTAGTTGGTTGGAACCAACTTTAAATTGTGTATAAAACCTTCTAAACATCTCCAATACGAGGTTAATCAACTTTTGGTTTGTATTCAATTCATTTGCCAAGGGTTTCCTATGCTTTTTCTCACATTTGGACTGTTTTTGCTTTGAATTTCTGATTTTGTATGACCTGTATGGTCTGGTACAGTGCTCATAGTAGCATAGGAAGTTATAAATTTGTTTTACTTTTCCAACAAGTATAATATGAAGGTCTGAAGTGCTTTGAATTAAAATTTATCACTATTTTTGTAATAGTTGCTCACAAACCCTTGAAATTTGGGGTTTTGATTGTAAAAATGCATTTTACCTGAGCATCCATGAATGGAACAAGTTTCAATCCATTAGATGGCTTGTGTAGGCTCTGTAAATAGTTTTAGAGTAGTTATTTCTTGTTTTTGCAGGCCACAAGGAGGAGAATGGGTGAGATGAATAACACACAAGCTTGTAGCTAGTGTGTAGGGGCAGCAGAGATTGCTCATTTTCAGTGTCATGGAGAAGTGATACCCCAGCAACCCATAGTGTTTTGGAAAGGTCTATGGGTGTACCAAAATTATTCAAGATTTTTTTGGTTGTAGATTTTGACTGGTGAAGAGTTTGGAGCACATCTTCCAAAACTACCTGGAAGCCCTAAACCCCTTAAAAATAGCTTGTTTTGAGTTACCCTAGTTGTACAACAAACCCAGATGGGAAAATTTGTGATCTTGTGTAACTTCCAAATAGATATCTGAATATGTAAAAATATTTAGGGGTTGTTAGGAAATTTTTGGGGAAAAGACCAAAAAACAGTCCCAGAAGGGCTAGTCATTTAGGCCTAATAGCAGCCGATAGAAGCAAGTTGAAAGCCTAGGGCTTGGGAGGAAGGTGTAGACCTTTATAATGAATAAAATGACCTTGAAAATACCTGCAAAACATAACCACAAACTTTAAACATGGTTAGAGTGAAGATCCTTGGCAGAGGTCTTTGGAGCCTAGCTGGAGCCTAGCTGGAGTTTTGGGAAACTAGTAGGAGACCATCTCAAAATCAGAGATTTGGGGTCAAAACCAACAATAAACCTCAAGAGGCTATACCTAGGAGGCAAGCCAATATATTTTAGGCCTTGGAGATCTAAGGAGTGTACCCTAACAAGTTACCTTGGAGGAGCTTGAGTAGAAGGGTGAGTTGAGGAGTTGGGGTGAGTAAGGGTGAATTGGAGAGCTAGGCACAAGAGCTCTGCATCACTAGCCTTCTCATTTGTAAAGGTTAATAGTTAATAGATAATAGCTATATAGTTGGTAGTAGTAGAGTAGGAGGAAAGGAGATTGTTGCTAGGGCTTGTTGTAATAAACATATTGTTTTCGTTGAAGGCATGGTGGATTTTTTATGCACACTATTTCAACTTGTTGCATGGTATCTACTTCTCATAGAATAGATCTTAATTAGATGAATGGAAGATCTTATTGGTGATGAATGGTGAGTCTATGTCATACCACTTGGAGTTTGTCGACTGCAAATCACAATGTGTGGTTAAAGTGAACTTGATTATAAGCTTAACTTCAATTACTTAATCTCATTGTTCATAATGTCGGTGTGCATAAGGTGATATGAAAATCGTTCACTCATCCCTAGGAGATTACACCATCTTTGTGTAGTTGTTCCCACATGGTGAAGCAAAGCTTGGTTTGGTGTTACGAATTCAATAATTATTTCTTATATTTCTAGGATTAGATTAGATTTTCTATCCCTCATCTCCTTTTGCCTTTTATTTTCTAGTCAGATTAGTTAGTTTCCACATTCCAACAAGAGTTCAAGTAAAATGTAAGTCCCCTTGTGATTCCAGCAAAATCATGTGATCACAATCACTAAGTCTATCCACAACATTTAAGTCACATAGTTCGCATTGCAAACCTTCTTGTCATCTCATTTGATCGTGTTGTATAGCATATGAGGTTTCTTTGTTTAAGAAAGGATAGAATACCTTGGTATTTTATTTTGTGTTTGAGGTGCATAAAAAACACATCAATAATGATGTCACTTGAGAGATGTCTAAGTTCAAAAGGTATGTCCTTTGAATGCATATGGAAGATATATAAGTCAAATCCAAATCATTTTTGGAGTCAGTGATGTGTGTGAAGAAAAATCAAGTATATACACCAAACATATGTATTCATGAGTCGTAATTGATTGAATATATGAGGCAGATTTGTTTAGACATATGAGACAGATTTAAGCAGATTCAAGCAAATTTGTGAAGCAGATTCAACCATATTTATGAGGTAGATTCAAGTAGATTTATGAAGCATATTTGAGAAAATCTTGAAAGATTTGAAAGTAGATTTTAGGATGAATTTATAACTCTGGAAGATTGAAGTAAAAGAAATATATGAAGATCATTCAAGATCAAAAGTTGTAATCAGATTTATGAGGAAGGGAGAACAATTTCATCCATTGAATAATTTGTAGGTTGGTGCCTATCAAATAAGAGATTGGTGTCTCTTGTTGAGTGGCTGCTTAGTTGTGAGATTCAGTACTTCTAGTGGGTTGGTGTCTGCAAATGCAGAATTGGAAGTTGGTGCTTCTGGTAGGTTGGTGCCTACAAATCCAGAAGTGGGAGTTTGTGCTTCTAGTGGGTTGGTGATCACAAACTAAGCTAGGAGTTGGTGCCTCTAGTAGATTGGTGCCTACAAACATTGTAAAAGAAGAAATATGAAAGCATTAATTTGTTATGTTTTTTCCCCTAAGTTACGGGTTCGGGTTTGGGCTCAGGTTCAAGGACACAAACCCGATTCGTGGATTCGAGCCAAAAAAAATCCCTTCAAGGGTTAGTGGGTCAAGTTTGTCTGTACATGCATACATACATACACACATGCATGCATGCATACATACATACATACACACATGCATGCATGCATACATACATACATACATACATATATATATATATATACAAAAATTTAAAGAAATGTACAAAATTATAAATCTATAAACATTTATAATATTCTACTTCATCATTTATCAATACCAAATGCCAATTGATAATTCATAATTTCAATAATATCATATTATCTCATATACCATATAATATATATCAATGTATCAAAGATTCATATATGTCTAGGTTCATGATTCAAATGAAAATCATTACAATTAAAAAATTGACAATCAAAAATAATAATTGTCTTCAATCTTCATCAATCATCAAAAGGATCTAGATCAAGATCATCATCATTTGCTCCAAGTTCAAATTCAAAATCATTTGAACTCAAAGTAGTGTCACTCCCACTATGTGCATCAGCTATAGGTATCTCATCACCATCATCCATAGTTACTCTAGCAAAATCATCAATAGTTGCATCCAAGTCGGTACACTCATGGATTACATCCCAATGCTTCATTGACCCTTCCTTGTATTGTTGTTCTGTATGTATTAGAAGATGCAAATTGGAATGAATATAAACCAAGTCTTATGCTATTTTTGAAGCCAACCGGTTACGCATCACTTGCAATCTGTTGAAATTGGAGAGAAAACCAACCAAACTTAAGATTAAAAAATGCAAAATAAATTAAAGCATTTTAAATGCTAAAGTCTATAATACAAATGTTAAAAATAAAAACAAAAATTACTTGTGATAGAATCTTGATTGCAAAAGGTTGCAAGAACATGTATAATCTTGACCATGGAGGTACCACCATGTAGTACCATCCATTTTGGATTGGTCATTAATGGCACAAGGAATATGACGTCTTCCTAAGATAAACAAACCAAGCTTTGTCCTTACAATTTCCACCACTTTAGGATGTGTGAAGAGTCTAGCAAATGCCAGCTTGTACCCAGTAGCAACTTCAGCAACTCTATATGGTTTAGTTCTTCGTAGCAAATAAAGTACTTCAATGGGTAAGTACACCAAGATGGTGAACAAAAAGGGGGGTATAAGTGGCTACTTTTTTCCTAAAATCGACTAAACCTAAACTTGCAAGAGAAATTTCAGACTCTTCACTCAAAATTTGAAGATATCAAAAGAGCAAGAATTGTACTACTCTGAATCTAGTTTCCAAACTACTAACGTTTTTCAAAAATGGATAATATTAACACGGTCAAATCTTTCGCGCACACAAAAATGTTCTTATTTTTTTCAGCAAAACATAACATAGTGTCTAGTATGCGCATCAAAAACGCTATAGTTACATATAGCATTTTGAAAAATCCTCTAGTAGTAAAATAGTTAAGAGTGAGTACTAGAAGTTGTGTATTTTTTTTGTAATTTTCTGTTGAGTACTTATTTTTTATGATTTTATAAAGTGGACCCATTCTAAAAATCAAGTACCTATTCGTGTGCATCACATAACTTGCACCAAAATAATAAAAAATTCAATTTTATTTTTTTAAAGTGTAAAGAATGAAGTGTAGAACAATAATATATAATTTGTTTCAAATTTGGACAAGTAGTTAAAAAGTTATTTAAAAAATGGTACACATATGTCTCTGAGAACTCTAGAGACACTGGTAAAAGAAATTAAAAAATATTATGCTAATGTTGTTCAAATCTAAAAAAATTATATGCTTAGAAAGCTCAAAAGATGTGTGAAATTATGCTGGCAATTTTACAAATACCCACTTAATAACGTGTAAACCTTATGACGAGGAAGTTGAGAAACCAAATTTGAAGAAGAAAAGACATAAAAAGGAGAGAAATAAGGCTCCCAAGCCTCATCCTTGTCATCAAAGCCTAAGTACAAGCCTTAATGCATACATGTAAAAATCCATTTGTCGTTTTAGTTTAAAAAACCCGATTGGGTTTTTATGCGTAAGGAACCCGTACATATTAATTTCACTTAATGTCATATGTATATGTATATGTATATGTATATAAATACATGTATACATGTATATATGTATGTATGTATGTATGTATGTATACATGTATATATAAATACATGCATATATATGTATATGTATATATACATATATATATCTATATCTATATCTATATATATATATATATATATATATATGTATATGTATATATACATGTATATATGTATATATATATATGTATATATATATATATATACATATACATATATATATACATATACATATATATATATGTATATATACATATATAGATGTATATATGTATATATACATATATGTATACATACATACATACACACACACACACACACACACACACACACACACACACACACACACACACACATATATATATTTACATATGTGTATATATATACATACATATGTATATATATACATACATATATATATATATATATTGGAATTTCTTAATGCGTACGTGTAAAAATCCATTTGTGGTTTTAGTTTAAAAAATTCGATTGGGTTTTTATGCGTAAGGAACCCATACACTTTAATTTCATTTAATGTCATATGTATATGTATATGTATATGTATGTATATGTATACATGTACATACATACATACATACATACATACATACATACATATATATATATATATATATATCTTGGACTTTCTCTCTCCATCCCCCTCCCCCACCTATGTCCATCTCTCTCTCTCTCTCTCTCTCTCTCTCTCTCTCTCTCTCTCTCTCTCTCTCTCTCTCTCTCTCTCGCGGAGCCATTGGGATCAATTTTGGGTTTATATGTAATCACATTCACAACCCACTTCTCACTTCTATCCCACTTGAGCTTTCTGAAGAAGATTTTCACCAAAATTTGAGAACGTGAGGTCCCATTAGAGTCATCCACCTGCAATGAAAATATGAGGTTGTTGTCATTATGGATTTCTTCAACCTCAAACATGCAAAACAAGCCCTACCTAAAATACAAGGAAGGGCATTTATTGGTCATGGTTGGGGAATGAAAAGAGGCAAATTGGTATGGGTTGAGTATGCCAGACCCACAACCCAGAATCAAGGCACACTTCTTATTTTCAATTTGGATACCATCATGTCACCACACAGCGTAAGATCCGACTTACAATGATACAGTATTCTTAGAAAGTGCTTCATTCCCCCCTCTCTCTATGTTCTTGCCAAAGCTTTCACAATCAGGGTTTGCATTCTTTCATTTCAACCATACAAATTTTTCATCTTAAATAAGTTTATGTTAAGGATTGCAAGCAAAGTAATTGCAAGTATCAGTATATATAAGCCATGACGGTCAGTTTGAATCCACGAGTGAAGGAGTTTGTTCGTCCTGGACAATAAATATATTCATAGCCTCTCCAACCACTTCCTCCATCTCCACCCTATTTTTTCCCCAACTAACAATGAATGCGCCCACACCCATATCACACAATATCTTCTCACCTTTTGCAATTGCAGATGAATTATATTCCACCAATATTTCCCCATTTCTTTTCTTCTTGTGAGTACTCAATTTGTCGGTTAAAGAATAATAGACCCTTTGCTGAACATTATACCTCGTTTATTGGTCATGGTTGGGGAATGGAAGGAGGCAAATCAATATGGGTTGAGTACACCAAACCCACATGCCAAAACCATGGCACGTTTGTTTTTTTCAATTTGGAAACCACCATCTCACCACGTAGTATAAGATCCCTCTCTCTCCCTTCTTCCCTCTCTCTCTATTTTTGCCAAAGCTTTCACAATTAAGGTTTTTGTGATTTCATGTCCCATTGGAGAAGATCAAGTTGTTGTTTCTACAAGAGGAACATGAATAAATTCAAAAATTATTCAAGATCAAGATGAAACCTTTATTCCTAACGACCTTTTAGAAAAGCTTCTACAAAGGTCAAATTTTCTTGGCAGCCTAACCATGCGGACCCCAAGATACCATTGGACTTGTTTGCAATGTACGCATCTCTTGGAGTTTGAAAACTATAAGAAGTAGGAAAGAAAAAGGAGGTGTTTGTTTCAAGTAAACTATTTTCACAAGCTTCAATTAGGAGAGGGTCTATTCAAGAAAGGTATGCATATAATTATGAGAGCTCTTTTGGAGTGTCTATCTTATGAAGTTGCTAAACCCTTTACAGTTATGTACACAACCAAAAGGAAAAGATGTGTCTGGCAACTGAATTTGTTGAAGTAGTTTCAAAAGGTCTATTATTAGAACATCTCCTAGAATATAATTGTTCCTCAAGTTGTTTGACTATGTCTTTAATAATCTTGTTTTCCTCTTCAACCCTCCTAGACACCTTATGTACAAATCTTGCAACATTTACTGTCATGTTTGTGGTCGAGGTGTCTAATACTCTCTTTAGAAATAATTGTCCATATAGTTCATCTTGGTGTTGGACCATTGAGGGCTCTTGAGTGGCAGGGTATAAAGACCAAATAGCTAGTATGTCCAATTTATCATAAAAAACAAAGCCAAAAACAGGCTCCTAGCTTGCTCGGGATCTAGACTTTCTAGTTCAATGTCTTGCCTTATCCTTATGCTATCTGTAAAGCGGAAAATCACGAGCAAACCCTAAGTGTTCCCCCCACCACTCTGAGGAGAGAGAAAGGGGGTCACTAGGGTTGACAGTTTTCACTTAGGAGAGACTTTACATTCAAAAGAGGGGTTGAAACCCACAAGATCCAATCCCACACAATGCAAGATTGGATTCTAAATGAGTTTCAAGGGTTAAGATAGCAAGGCTACCCTCTTTTGTAAAGAATGTAGATAGAAGGATTAAGCTAGGAATGCATAAAAAGTGAGCAAGATTCGCTTATAAACAGAGATAGGAATATAGGATGAAGCTGCGGACCTGGAATTAGCAGTAAAATGTCGAGACGGCACTGTCCTGCAAATTTGAGCGAAAGTTGACGGGACGATGGCGCCCGACGCGCACACGGTCCTCCGAAAAATCCGCGAAACAAAGGGGGATCTGTTCGTCTCTGCACAAGGATTCCAGATCTTCAATTACAGCTGCGTACCTGCAACCTACACACAGAAAAGCGAAGACGATTGGGGGGTTAGGGATTAGGGGTTTGCCCTTAGGTCAAACCCCGGTTTTGGAATTAACCAAGAAATGAGAATGCTGTAAATGTAAATGTTTGTAATGTAAAACAAGTACTAGTACCTTGTTGTAAGAATGTTTGTATTCTTACATGCGAAGGTGTAAATGTTGTTGTATGTTGTATGTTGTAAGTGATCTCCTCTTCAATGGTTGAATCCTTGTCTTGAATGCAACACTTAGCCTTGAATGGAGACTTAGAATGCTCAATTACTTGAAGGAATGCTTGAATGCTTGAGTATTGCTTCCACTACATATGTTCCTCCTCTTTTTTTCTACCCAAATGGGAGAGGAAAATGTAGTTTATATACTTGTCAATTAGGGTTGATAGACTGATTTTTCCGACCTTAGGCCGACCAGGAAAGATTATTTTCCAATTTGCAAACTAAAAGACCCGAAGCCCCAAAAGAGACCGGGCCCAAAATAGGGCCAGGAACCAGGGCGCTGGGCGCCATGGTCCCACCTCCAGGGACAGCAGGGTGCAAGGAGGATCAGGCCAGGGTGCTAAAAAATGCAGTTTTTGATGTCATGGACAAGTTTCAGGGTCTCCATTCAGGTTCCGTGTTGCATCGCCATCGTGAAGACCCAAATGCAGTCGAAATTGCAAGTGTCGCAATTTTAGGACGCTACACTATCAAAGGCAATGGCTAAGGAAAGGTTCCAGCCCTCAAGAAGTAGGACTCCACTTTTCTTAACAATTTGTCTTCCCATCTTCAGAGTCATTCTCTAATTTCTCATTAGCATACTTTAAAATTTCTCATCAAGGGTATCAAGTTGTATGGCTCTTTCTTTCTGAATCCGATTTGTAATACATTTGACCTGGAATTGCTTGAATTCTCTATTCTGAATGAAATTTTCATCACTCGTGAATTCCTCACAAGCAATGAGCCTCACATCCTCTATGATATCTCCTCCCAACCTAAAGGCACTAAGATCCCTTTCAAGAGAAGGATCTTCAATCTGCACCCCTGACCTTGTGTCAAATCTATGGGGTGGCATCAGTTATTCTACTTGAACATTGAATCCCTCAGGGATTTAAGTGGGATGTCTCGGTCGGGAGACAAGGTATGCAGAGGTGTAACAGCCCTTGGACTCTCAAGGACAATGAGTTGTTGTGACCCTGAAGAGGAAGGACCTGACATGGATCTCTAAGAAGATGAAGCAATGAAGGACCTTGGAGGGGGAAGAGAGACCTCAAGGGATGGTTTTGAAATTAAGGGAGTAGTGGAAGGAGGTGCCTCAAAACCTGGTGGGAGTGGTGGATGCTCAGGGACATGTGGTGGACAAGCTAGCCCAATAAGAGAGCCAATGGAAGATGGTGATTAATACCCTACCTCAAAAATAGAGAAACTAGGCCTTGTAGATTGCACTTGAACTCTTAGTCGATCATGGGGCAAGGGCATCTCATCCATGTCCTTGTATGCACCAAAGTTTGCCCTCATCTCTGCCTCGGGAATCAAAATTTGCTCCCAATAGGAACATAGGAGATGTCATTATTCTTCTTCATCTTCAAATTCTCATTGTACATTATTTTGTACCAGTTCTCCTTTTGCTTAAGAACATACTAATAGTCTGAGGCATTCTTAATCAAATCCTCCTCCTCATTCCATTCATGGTTAGGGCACTTTCCCTTTGTTAGTGTTCTTACAAACCATTCAGAATCATAAAACCTACGCTTTGCATAAGGAAGACCATACTTACCAAGCATAGAATCTAAGATGTCAAATTCCTTCTTGTTTGTAAAGTGAAACCCTCCTGCTTGAACTTGAGAAGGGAGAAAATATCCCTTCTTGTGTGCACGTCCAATAATAGACTTATTTGCTTCATAAAATTGGTACATAATCTCCAAAAAAGCAACTTTATCAAATCAATAATTGGAAGGTGCCTTGGTATAATAGGGCTACCAAAAACCATAATAATTGTATGATCCTTAAAATAGAACCAAGGCCCCCAATTATGATCTAACCCTTTCTCCGATTCTATTTCCTTTGGTCTGAAAAACTTCTTTACTTTTTCATTCAAACCCCATGGCACACTCCCTTGCAGTAGGGTCATCATCTTCCTGACATAATGATTTTCAAATACAATATAATTGGGCTGCCTGCAATGCATGTTCCACAAATATGTCCACTCTTGGACAGGACAATACTCATCTTCTACCATAGGCCTAACCCTAAGGTCTTCCTACCAAACCTTGAGACATTGAATAAAAAGATATGCATCAGGATTGAATAATACCTAAAATGTATAGAGGGACTTGCATTGAATTGACAAATTGCATTATGTAGCTTGTCAACAAGCAAACTTGCATAGTCAAAAGCCCTATTGTGGTCTCGGTTCTTAATGTCCATACATAAGACCAACATCCGATTAGGGATGAATGGGTTTGCATCCAAACCAAAAACTTGACACAAAGCAAAGTAAGTGTTCTTGAAATAGCTGGCAAAAAAATCAACAAAATAAGGGGACTGGTCCCTTGGAGTCAAAGCCTTTTCATCTCTTGACAAATGTTTTGGCCTAAAGGTCAGAACCCTGCTCCTATAGAGCCTGTCATGAGACTTGAACTCCCTAGCCAATTCATTTGCATCTAGTGGCCAATCGTTCCTATCATCTAACATAAAAGCATCTTCAATTGTCTTCTTGTTTATGACAATTAGCCTTCCATCGTCATGGGCCAGAATTTCTCTTTGTCCCTCCTTATATCTTTTGGCTATAGCTCTCACAAGGTCAATGTTAACAAAAACATTAGGAACAACCAACCTTCCTAAATTCAAATCCCAAATGTTCCTGATAGGGATGCTCTCTTTCTTCTTGTTATAGCATCTTCTCCACAGATTGAATCCCCATGGTTCAATGATAGGGTCTTTGCATCCCGCAATGTGATCAATTATATAATCCTCTAGCCTGCTGCCAACCTTTGCCTTTTTTTTAATATTAGTGAACCCTAGAAGTTGAGCAATGACTTCATCATTGAATTTCCTCTTGGATTGGGCGACTAAAGACTCAGCCATGATGAAATCCCGAAACTAGGGTTTGGCGAACAATAACCTACTATACTAAGGTTTTGCAATTCTATATCAATTTTTGTCTATAGATGTTCTAACAAGCTCAATTGCAATGCAAAGGGTCAAACATTAATGACTAAAGCATCAAGAAGTAAAATTTTAGGTTTTAGACCTATTGCAAATGCATTCACACAAGATTTGGAGCGAAAACCCTAACCTCTCAAAATTTGAATTGCAAAATTTAATTTTGCACTTTTAGCAAAATGGCAAGCATATAGAGATTAAAGTAGCGTCAATTGAACAGGAATTTTGCTTATAACGGTGCAAAGGGATGAATTAATGGCGGCACATATTCAGTTAGGTGTCGGGAACTAGTTGTTATCTTTCAAATTTGAAAGTTGAGCTTCTAACAGCTATTTAGCTGTTATAATCGGTGACCAATGAAATTGAAACACGTCAGTTGTGGGTCGAGGCTTGCACTGTAGTGACCCTAGCACTATCGAGCATCTCTGGTTAATTGTGTAATAGCGCGTCAATCCTGGCCTTCAATTCTTTGTTAGGTGTGTGCCGCTTAAGGGCACACCACTTATTTGTTAATGAAGAAGCATGGTCAACAAAATCACTTTGACTCTTTGACTACGCCATTGCAGAGATAGATTGGCGCACAAGCTCAATATATCTATGCAATCAGCGAAAATATGAGTTATCGATGCTACGAGATCTGCACAGAAAATATGTTAGTCTTAAAATACTAAGAGAGGCTCAGGTTCGGGTAAACTGAAAAAAGCTAATGCGCTGGACTGGACAACTTAAATGACCGGGAACCTGATGTAGGAGTTTAACTCAAAATTATAACAAAACAATGACCATACGCCTAGGGTTTATGGTTTAAGGATTAAGCACTTCTTGAGACAGTGAACCCTAGAAGACCTCATGACAGTAAACTCTAGAATGACCATACGCCTAGGGTTTATGGTTTCTCACAATCTGTTAGATCTCTTCGCCATCTTAGTATATTTCCTTCACCCATTCTATTTGAGTGTCAATTGCTTGCATCACCAAGTTGAAGGAGTGAAGGATGCATGGTGTCCAAAAAATATGTGAATATCTTAGGTCAACCAAAGCACGTGCAGCCCTACAAACCTTTGCATTGTTTGGAATGACTTGACAACATTTTCATGTCCCACCATATCTATGGAATATGTTTATGAGATAAGTTATATGCTTATGATTAAAGTTGAAAAACTAAAAGTTTATTAATAAATTGATTCACACAACCCCCCCCAACCTCTCAATATATTCATGTGATCTCCAATTTGCTCAATTAGTATCTTCTAGTGACAATATACAATTAGTGGTAACTACCAAAAGAAGAGGAAAATGTGCTCATGGCATAAGCCATGGCAACAAAGCATAGTTTGGTTGTGTTTGGAGGTGCTACCATAGACATAATCAATAAGAAACTTCCTAGGCCCCAAGCAAAACCACTACAATGTTATCACACATATTTGTAACATATTCTAGTGACAATATACAATTTTGTGCTACCTACCAAAAGAAGAGGAAAATATGTACATGGCATAAGCCATGGAAACAAAGCATAGTTTGGTTGCGTTTGGAGTTGCTACCGTTGACATAATCAATAAGAAAACCTTCTAAGCTCCAAGCAAAACCACTACCATGTTATCACACATTTGTAGTCATTCAAACTTCAAATATATACCAAGTCTCAAGAAGAATGTGGACCCAATGTGAGACAAATTTGAAACCAATCTATAGGCTAGAGTGTATTACGATTCAACAAAAAGGATAGTTCTAATAGTGGTATCAATGAATGGTGTAAAATTAGAGAAGATGAAATCAACAATAGAGGAAATACTCCAAGTAGAATAGGAATGGAGAGGTTTGACCAAAGTATGATTGGCCTCATTTATAAAACTTCATTTCAATTTCATGAGAGGTTTGAGAATTGTTGCCAAGCATAACTAGCCCCTCAACACCAATTTACTATATTATCATGCTTGTATAAGAAATAAAAACAACCAAGGAGAGTCAAATGAGCACAAAAATGGTAAGAGTGTCCACACAAGAAATAAACCATGAAAATGGAAGGGTCCTCACCTAGCAAAGCTTGTGACAAAGAGGGTAAGGTGGCTTCTCAAAATCTACTCTACACAACCTCAACCCTAATACTATTTGATTTTCACCTTGCAATACCATTGTAATTGAAACAATAGATTGTTATCGATAGAGGTAGTTGTGTGTACTTGTGTGTTCATAGTCATGGAGTGGTGATTGGCTCCATGGTCAAACTGGCCTCTAAGGAGTGAGGTCTTGTACTAGAAGCATTCAATAGGATCTTCTATAAGAGTTACAATGCCATAGTTGATACTACAGAATACAACTAATGCATTTTGGAGTGAAGCAAAGGATGTGCCTTGTAAGGAGCATACAAGTGGCAACAAATGAAGACCAATTGAGACCCGTATGGATATGATACCCTTACATCAATAATTGACCGATTGCGTAGTGGCCTTATAGTTCATTTTTATGACCTCTTAGGCTATGATCCCATGGAGGGGGGCTTCCTAAAAAATAGAGTAGGTGGCGCAGAGATTCTTTAGGAATTTTTTAAAGCGGGTGGTGCCATGAAATTCGTAGTGCACTTCTGCTTAAAAATTTAAGTTCCTAAATTGAAGGAAGTTGGTGGTCCCATGAACTGTACAATTCAGCTTAAAAAAATTAGCTCCTAAATTTAAGGATTAATTGTGTCTATTTTTGTAATGTGCAATTTTAACAATAATTTTTTATTGAATTATAATTGACAAGTGGCATCAATTATCCCTAAGTTGTAGGGGGCTAATACCAGCCCCACCCCATTTGCACCCGCACAAAAATGAAAATCTAAAAATTAGGAGCTTCTAGTTTTTAGAAGAATGAAAATCTAAAAATTAGGAGTTTCTACTTTTTAGAAGAAGATTCCAAATAATCCTGTAGCCAAAAAAAAAATTCTATGAGACCACCCTTTCCATAAAAATAGAGCCCAAGCCCCTCCCATGGGACCTCAGCCTTATTGATTTTAATGCTTGTTTTATCAAATGATTTTTTTGTTGATTTCTAATATTTTTTTATGGTGACATGAATATAAAAGGTAATATAATATTAGTTGTTATTTTTTTTATCAATAGGAGGTCAAGGCCAAAATTTTATTAATTAATAAAAACATTTATACACCTCCATTCAATGCAGGCATCGGTAGGAAAGAATGGAGGGAAGAAAACCTCCGACTTTGCCCAGGACCATAGTCCAATAAATAAAAGAATAAAATACAGAGCATAGATACAACAACCAAATTTAATCCTGGTTTTAGTTACAGATTGCTATAGATGAGCTGGTTGTCTGGATATAGAGAAGAATAGAAAAATACAATGCAAGATGCTAATGGCTAGACTTGCCATTTTTAATTTATTCTAAACTTCTCATTATGCTTAAACATGCGAGGAGGCTTCCATGTCTCATAGTTTTTGCTCTGATTGAATGCATCCCCTTTTTCACAAACGCTGAGTTGTGGAGAGGTCGTTCACGATGCTTCGGCTTCGGCAACCAGAAGGAACTTCCCTCCCGTCCGTCACCTTTACTGTAATCTAAAAGGAAGGTAAAATCCTGCAAATTTTAACAAACATTGGGTTGCCTAGGCCATTACAGTCGGGGTTACCTTTACACATTTTTCATGGGTAACGACATAATGTAAAAGGAGGTGATGAACGTCCATTGATAGAAACCCACATATATTTAATAACATATATAACCGTCTATGAGTTCCAAGGATCATAATATATAACGAAACAGAGTATCAAAAACAAAGAATCACGAAAAGTTTTTAGTTTATCGGACCAAAAAAGTCCTGCATTAAGCCCTCGAGATTAGGCCTTAGTCTACCTAGAGAATTTTGTTATAAGCATAGCAAATGTACACTAAAAAACTGCCCCTAACGAAACCCTTGAACGCTTAAATCCTCTATCCGACTAGAGAGCGTAGTCGTTGCTTGGTCCCGCCCTCTATAGGTCCCTTGTCTGGCTTGGAATCTCATCTTCCTCCAAAATCACAGTGTTTGGAATTTCCAAAATGTCTTCATACAAAGATCTCGAGATCCAGCCATAGTAACATAATAATGATCCAGAAAATCCGAGTCTAAAAGGTAAAGGATAGATTTAAAATCTTACCCCCTATTTTAAAATATTAAAGTTTCAAATCTATATAAAAGTTGGTTTAAAAGGTAATGAGTCTTGGTAGCTAATTCTAGTAGTTGGCAAAGTGCTAAATTGAATATTAATCTTTCAAAATTATACTAAATTATACTCAGCTAGTATTTAAAAATGGTAACGTAAACTGAAATCTTACAAGAGACAAAGGAATCTCAGAGTGGATAAGGGGAGAAAAAGGAAAGGTCAAGGAAGTTCTTTGCCATCAGCCCCCATGTTGGCTAACTCGTCAGCCCTTTTGTTGCCTTCTCTAAATATATGATTAATCGTTAATCTTCTAAAAAATTTGCTCAAAGCAATGGCTCTTGCAAGTAGTGCATTGAGTCTCCAATTAGGCATACTCCCCTTCCTAAAGCCGTTAATAATAATAGTAGAGTCTCCCTCAATCTCCAATTTCTCCACTCACAGCTCCTTGCAAATTTTCAACCCTTCCAACAGAGCCGCTAATTCGGCCCAATTATTAGTTTTGTGGCCTATTGGATGAGCTTTCAGAGCTATCTCTATGCCCTCTCAGTTGTGGATAGAGCAGCCAATACCTGCCACCCCCGGGTTGCCTCTGGAGGCCCCATCGAAGTTCAACTTATACCATCCCACACCTGGGGGTTGCTAGTGGCAATCAGCTCTTTTATTATGGTTTGCTTCAAGGTCAATCCCTATATAAGAAGGGATGATAAGTCCAGACCATATTCCTTTCATCTTCTCATCCCAATATGTCATATAAGCCTCCTTCTTCTGCCCATTGTTGATCTTACTGTTGATCTTTTCAATAGTGGCAGCCTCAATTTTGTTAACTAACTATTTCCAATCTAGTTTTTCATTTTTGAATAGGCGACGGTTCCTTTCTTTCCATAGTTCCCATAATATGATAGAAGGGAGTGTAATCCATAAGCCTTCAAATAAACACCCTTTCCTCATTGTTGGCCATGCTTTGAGCATTCCTAATAAAGACTGTGGAAAAGCTGAGGACCAACCCAATTTGTTGGTAAACCATCTCTAGCTTTGATTCGCATATTTGCAGTTCAGGAGGATATGATCTGTGTCTTCTTCCGCCTCCTCACATAGTGGGCACCTACTGGGACCCTCATACCCCATCCTCCTAAACCTATCCGCTGTTAGGAGCTTATTTTGAAGGGCCAGCCAGGTGAAGGCGCCTGCCTTGGGCAGACAGTGATTGTCCCAACACAATTTTAGAGGAAGCTCAGATTTAGGTCTAAGGTGTTGTTGAGTGATATGGCTATATCCATCCTTGGAATTATATTCTCCATCCTTGGATCCGTCCCAGACTAGCTCATCCTTGTTAGGGCTAAAAGAGAGGTTTCTTTCCTTAAGGATTGTCAATAGTTTGATCTTATCTGCTTCTAGAATTGCCTCATTCTCAAGGTCTTTCCAGATCCATCCCGATCCATCCTCAGAGGGGGAGATATAGTTCTTAATAGTTAACCCTCGTCTAGATACCAGGGTAGCCATTGTGGTACCAAAATCGTGAATTTTGTCTATGGCCTTTTATCCTCCCCATGAGTCAGACCAAAAAAGGACTTCTTCCCCCGTGCCTAAGTTCCATGTGAGCTTGTCTGTGATAATGTTTCGGCAATCCAGCATGAAGTTCCAAATGCGTGAACCCTTGGGTGGATTGTTTTCTCTAAATAAGTTGATGGGGTTTGCATCATTAAGGTATTTATGGCTCAAGCTTTTGGCCCATTTTAAATGTGGGCCTCTGAACATCCTCCAGATCAGTTTAGCTCTAAGAGCTCGACTTTGGTCACGTATGTTTTTGATACCCGCTCCTCCCTCCTCTATTGGTCTGCAAATTTTATCCCACGACAGAAGTGTTATCTTTTTGTTCTCATTGGCTCCTTGCCAGAAAAAGGTTCTCGAGTGTTTGTTGAGTTCATCCCTTTTTTTAACAAGCAAGTTGTGACAAAATAATTGATAGATGGGCATAGCTGCTAAGACAAACTTTACCATGGTGGCTCTACCAGCCGAGGAAAGTCATTTCCCTTTCCATGTATTTATCTTCTTTCTTATTTTTTCAACCAAATGATCCCATAATTTAGTTGATCTTCCCCCCTTATCCAGAGGAAGGCCCAAGTATTTACAACGAAAGTGTCCTCGCTTAATCTCCAAGATCCTGCAGATCTCATCCTCGGTAGATTTGTCTATATTAAACATGAAGATTTCTGACTTTTCCAGATTAACCTCTTGTCCCGAGGCTACAACATAGGAATTAAGAATTTCTTTGAAAGCCCTGGCCTCCCTAGAGTTACCAAGACCATAAAGCATGGTATTGTCTATAAAATGTTGGTGAGTTGTCGGGGTGATTTCTCTGGTTATGGGAATCCCTAAGATTCTACCATCTTCCCTAGCTTTTGATATTGATCTACCTAAGGCCTCTGCCATAATGATGAATAGGAAGGGTGATATTGGGTCCCCCTGCCTTAGTCCTCGAGAGCTATTAAAGAAACCCTTAGGGGAGCCGTTGATCAAAACAGAGAACTTGGGGGTTGAAATGCATTCAAAGACTAGGTTGATCCATGTTTTGTCAAAGCCAAAGGCCTCTAAACATTTGCACAAAAATCTCTAGTCCACTTTGTCATAAGCTTTGTTGATATCCAGTTTGACCAGCATACTAGGTTCTCCATTTAGCTGGACTGGATGAATAGCTTCTTGTGCAATAATTACACCGTTATAAATAGATCTCTCGGGCACAAACCCTGTTTGTTCCTCACTAATGATGATAGGGAGAAGTCTCTGAAGTCTGATTGCAAGGGTTTTAGTGAAAATTTTATAGAGGGTATTTTAGGTTTGTATTCATTAAAACATTCTAGTTTCTCTTTCTTAGGTATCAAAACAAGGAAAGTGTTATTGATTTCTCTCAAGATCTTGCCCGAATTTCTAACCCCCTCCAGAGCCTACGTGATCTCTTTACCCATGAAACCCCAACATTTTTGGAAGAAGCTTGTTGGGAATCCATCGGAGCCAGGGGCTTTGTCTGGGTTCATGTTCATGAGGACTGATCTGACCTCTTCCTCTGTGAATTTTTTTTAAAGGATTTCATTGTGTTCTTTATTAAGGATTTTGGGAATGTTTTTTAGCATATTCTGCTAACCTATGAGATTAGAACTTGTTATATTATTAAGGATGTCCTTAAAAAACTTGACAGCTTCTACTGCCACTTCTTGTGGCTCGTCTGTCCTAACCCCCTAAGAATTCCTAATGCTAGAAATCCTATTTACACATCTCTTGAGCTTAGTGTTGTTATGAAAAAACTTAGTGTTTCGGTCTCCATCCTTCAGCCATGATTCTCTAGATTTTTGTCTCCAATAGATTTCTTCCTTTGCTAAGATGTCTTCATAATCCTTGAGAAGTGTTTTTTCCCTTAGGAAAAGAATCTCATCCATTCCACTCTTTAGGACTTCAGTATTGACAGCCTTTAGTTTTGTTTCCACTAATTGTTTCCTTTCAAATATGTTGCCAAAATGTTCAACATTCCATTCCAAGAGCTTCCTCTTAATGATTTTCAGTTTGTTTGCCACAATAAACATTTTTGACCCTGAGACAACCTCCTCTTTCCAACACTTCTCCAAAAGCAATATGTTCTCATCCTTATACCACATTTGCTCAAATTTGAACGGACAGTTCTTTGGGCCTTGCTCTACCAATATTTCTAGTTGGATCGGATAATGATCCGACCCAGATATAGGTAGGATCTCTGCTTCCATAGTGTTATTAAAATTTGATAATCCCCCAAAGATGAAGAATCTATCCAGTTTCTCTGCTATGTTGTTGAAACCCTTCCTCCTATTATTCCATGTGAAGGTGTTATCCGTTGTCTGGATCTCCATAAGGGAGTTTCTATTGATCCAATCTGCAAATTCTATGGCTACTACTGATAACTTGTTGCTTCCTCCTCTCTTATCTGAAACTTTTAAAATGGCATTAAAGTCTCCTCCAATAATGCTTACCTCATTCGGATTGTTTTTAAAGAATGTTTCAATTTCTAACCATACAAGGGCTTTGTCCCTGTTCTGAGTGGGTCCATACACATTGATGAGGTTAAATTTTAATTTGTTATTATAACAGTTTACCCTCCCACACATCCAATTCTGCCTCTTCTCAATAGGAGTAAATAAGGCGTTTCTAGGATCCCAAATGATTGCTAATCCACCCGAAACCCCAAGGACTGGAGAGTCCTCTGCTTTTCTAAAGCCTAATTTTTGCTTGAATAGGTCCATCTCTGCTATATTCATTTTAGTCTCTTGGATTATTAAAATATCTCATTTTGATTCCGCGATGCAGCATTTTATGATTCAATGCTTGTTAAGGGCGTTCATACCCCTAACATTCCATGATAAGAGTTTCATGGCTTTGTGGGGAGGAACTTCCCCTCCTCTACATTAAACAGTGATGAGATCTTGGATTGTCCCACAACTTCTCCATCTTTAGCTCTCAGCTCAACAAGAGATTTTTTGCCTCTCTTCCTGCTTGATTTGGCACAGTCAGGGAAATCCTTACTCTCCTCTATGGTTTCAATCCCCAGGATGTTTGGGTTCTGATTCTCCATGTTGTCTAGATCGATCATCAACTCTTCTGTTTCCAGATCAATTCTAACCGAGTGCTCAAGGTCTTTAATTAGGAGTCTCTTCTACAGTTCCAGTTCTTCATTGTCGCAAATTTCATCGACAAACTGTTCCATGAGATCATCAACAACTGATTCCCCAATATAATTAGTGATTATATTAACTTCCATTTCCACTTGCTTTTGTCTTCCAGCTCCTTCATCACTTGACCCATCTTTTTGAGAAGAAGTTTTGTCTGCTACTACCGCTGCATATGCTTCTTCCCCTGTCTTGGGTTCACACTCCATCCTCTGACTAACTGGAGATTCCCTTACTGAAGTTGTTTCCTCAATTAAGAGCCTTGTTACCTCATTCTTTGGTTGTCCTGAGATAATGTTCTTATCTAATGACTTTCCATCTGCAGGGGTAGCTTCATTTACCCTAGTATCATTGATTGATGCACCAAACTCCTTTGGGTGCCTACCTTCAATATTCCTATTAAGCCCTTCCACCTCTCTTGGACTCTCCCTTATTTCTCCTCCTTTTAATTCTACTTTGCCTAAAATATCTCCAGCCTCCATAGCCTTGTCCACCTGTTTGGGTATTAAAGTTGTGGGGATTGTCTCCCTACTGGACATTCCCTTCGGAGATGCCTCAATTATGAATCCTCTGATCTCATTATTGAACTTAACCTAAACATCTAGTGGTTTCTCCATGCTGCTGGGTAAATTTGTCGAGGGAAATGGCCTACAGGGCGATGCTACATTGACTCCACCCTCGAGAAAGGGGCCAGTGTAAAAGGCCAGTTTGATGTTAATAGATTGTTTATTGAGTTTCAAATCAATATTTTTTAAAGATTTTGCATTGATATCCATGCCAATGATGATGACTTGATTTGGAAATGAGCAGGGGGTTTGTTTAACGTCTCTAAAATTACCTAATTTATTACCAATTAATTCCAGGATCTCAGTGTTTTGGCATTCTATAGGTAAGTTAGGGATTACGATAGCTCTGTCTACCTCAAAAGACTTTAATCGGGACGGATCAAATAGAGGCTCCCAGTCCCAACATTCGAATTCGAAGCCCTTATGTTTCCGTTCACAAACTCATTTTTTAGTTTCAAATTACTACATTTTATGCATAAGAAATCTTCAGTGAGGATAGTGATACTTACCTGGTCCATGAAAGACGACATAAACCATTCAGCAATCTGCTCGATTTGGGAACCTATGCCCGTCCATCTCACGAAGACAGACTGGTTTTTGCATTGCTCTTGGTGC
Organism: Cryptomeria japonica; assembly: GCF_030272615.1. Classification (NCBI taxonomy): domain Eukaryota; kingdom Viridiplantae; phylum Streptophyta; class Pinopsida; order Cupressales; family Cupressaceae; genus Cryptomeria; species Cryptomeria japonica. The sequence continues at coordinate 4,310,703 of NC_081412.1, read as the reverse complement.
CTCGCAAGTGTCTTATAATCAATTTCTACCAACAACGTTTCCTCCTTAGCCGAAGGATGCAGGGATCGAGCTCTCGGGTACTGTCTTTTGGGAGAGTTTCGATTATGAGTATTTTGAGCATATTTGACTTGATTGACTAGGGTTGTTGGAATACGCCAATTATCATTGACGCTATTTGTCTTAGGGTGCTTGCGAGAAGGATTTACGTGATTGAGATTGTGATGGGCCGGTTTTATGAAACCCTCCTCCGATGAATGCAGGGAATTAGGGTAATATGCCCTATTCTTGGGATGGTGAATGTTGCCCACAAGGATGCAGTTTGCGCCGCTCGCCAAGAATTTTGGTTGCCTTATGCGGAGACTGACCTTCTGCCATCCTTGGCTACCATCTCTTGGTGGAGGAGGGGGAGCCCTACCCATCTTTGTGCCCACATATTTAGTTTTCAAAAAAGGATTGTTGTGCTATTGTTTTTTCTGCTATGGAATGCAAATCTCCAACTCTCTACTCTGCGGGTAAGTGATCCGCCTTGCTTAGCCCATGGTGTAGAGACAGGGCAACAAACCAATTCGCAGTTCCCGTAGGATTTTTGTGCGGAGCTTTCTCATGAATCGCATAGTTCACTTGAGAATTGCGAAAGGATTTTTTCGTGTGCAGAGCCACTGTTAAATTTGATTTTTTTATAATATTAGTTGTTTTAGTGGATAGAATAAAACAGCCTTTTTTTCAGTTTAAGCTATGATTCTAACAATTTTATTGTACATTCGAAAGATTCCGATTCATAAAGATGGTAAAAAACAAGGGCAGTCATGCTCATGAACAATTCGATAAAAATTGCATCATTCTTATGATAGAAACTGTGTTTGCTCTAAAGACATTTATTCCTCTCTACCATCATAATCGAGCACTCGGTGATGTCACTTTTAAGGTGGTCAGGAAAGATGAGCATTGATCAACATTCAGCATCACCCTGAACTTCCACATAGGGATAATTCACATTTTCAGAATATAAAATTCAAACATTGAGATAGGATGGAAGCCAAACTAGTTCAGAAGGAATTTGTTCCTTGCAACAACCAAATACTATTTCTTTAAAAAAAATTAATAATAATACAAATTCACACTTTTATCTACCAAGAAATATAATTACAGATAATAAATAAGGGAATTATTGTACTTTTTTGCTTTCTTTCTTTATTTCTACGTCATTGAAAGAAAATCAGTCATAAGTAATTAATAAACATAATTCCTGTCAACCAATCAACTGCAACTTGATGTTCTATTGAGAAATAGTACTGCTCCCTTCTTTGCGTGATGATGTACCACTTGCAGTAGCATCAGCTGGAGTAACGGATTTCTTCAAAACCTTTGGAATGTCATTGTCATCTTGTGCACAACGCTGTTGGGGATGAGACAGTAGAATACAAGTATCTCGAAAAAGAACACGTGTAATACCTGTACCATTCTCAAATATATATCCTTCATGTTCACTAACACGTTCAAGGGCATCAACAAGAGCATCATACACCTTCTGTGGGCAATTCTCTCCACTTGGTTTATCATGAAGATACATAACATCCAAAGTGAAGAGTTTTTGGTTTTCAGGCCAATGTGATGGACATTCTGGCACTACAGACGATCTGCAGTATATAAGAATCTGACAAGAGAAAATACAGCATGTTATTTAAAGTAGGACATATCCCTATGAACCTAGTTTGGTCAATTACCAAGTTGAAAATCAAAACTTGTCAGTTTTTAATAAAGGAGATGAACATTGTTTTAAACCATTGATTCAAATGCCACTACGAATTTCAATTTTAATAATGGTCTAAATATAATTTTTGATAAAAACTTAAAAAGATAAGCCTGTTTGGACAAACCCACAAAGATGACAAATATGAGGAATGATTTATGAACAAACAGACAAAATTTATTGATTGACAAAAGAAGGGACGAAGGTTAAAATCCCTGACACACCACACCAGCAAAGGTAAGCTTCATAAATACTTGCTCAACATGGTAGCTTCCCCAATCACCCATTTACCTACCTATCCACCACCTATCTCACACAAAAACCACCAACATCTAAATAAATTTATTTCTAATTCACTAATTTAAAAAAGGGCTTTACAAAAAAATTATCTTTCAAGCCTACAATTAATAAGTTGGATCACAAACCCAACAAAACTACCTGTCTTTTAAAAATCTTTTCCTAAGTTCATTTGAACACCATTTACGAGAAACCTCATGTTTTCAAGATATAAACAATTGACAGCATTGAGAATAAGGAATGAATGATGTCTTTAAACATATTCATTTTTGTTACTTCTCTCCTGATTGAATTAAAATCTTTTGACAATTAAAATCAAGCGTATGAGGTTTAAAAAAGGAAAGCAAGGAATGAATGATGTATTTAAACATATTCATTTTTGTTACTTCTCTCCTGATTGAATTAAAATCTTTTGACAATTAAAATCAAGCGTATGAAGTTTAAAAAAGGAAAGCATAGGATTGTCATTCTAAAGTAGGAATATATGTGCATGTTCCTCATGGTTCCAGTTTATTGCATATGCTTTAGAAGATAAAGATGACCATGTAGGGAGCATCGATCCTGAAAGCAGTGAAAATGGCTCTTTTGCTCTACTGAACCAAGTGCTCTCAATGATTTACAGATTCCTGATGTAAAATATAGGCCATATGAGACATCAAGAGTAGAAATTGTGTTCTTTGTTTTAGTCTTGAATCTAGCTATTGAAGAACTTCAATTTTGTGCTGATTTAATGCAACAATCAATGTAATTGTATTCCCTGTTTGTTTTTTAATGTCTTTGAATCAGCAATACAAATTCATAATAAAAGTGTGCCATTTTTACCTTGCTACATTTTTAGACTTTATAACAATGAAAACAATTTTGAACTTTAATCCCTTCAAATTCAAACCAAAATTGAATCAGGTCAGTCAAGCAAATTCATTTTAAATGTAAGATGCCTGTCATATATTTCATAGCAAGACAACCAAGATTAGTCTGTTTGGGAAATTTTATTGCAGCCCTTGATCAATTTCTAACAGAAGCCATTTGTAGAAAAGTACTAAAACGGTGCAACTCTTGTTGGAAGTAACCCACCGCCATTAAAGCTGATATAGTGACAATCCATGCTCATTCAAAGTTTTACCATTACCACAAAATCTGATAATAGATGAAGACAACCTCATATAAGTGCAATGCTGCCAGATGAGACCAAAAGAGAAGCAAGAGATGCTGCCATCACTAAATGCTCAAACCACTAAAAGGAAAATGATTGCTATTCCTATTTGTCAATCATTATAAGAAAATTTATTATTTGGTCTAAGTGTTAGGACTTGGTATTGAATCAGCAAGTCCTAATTTATCCTATCCTTTGTAGCTTATCAGATAATGATGAATATGAAATTAATATTAATATGTAATAAATATAAATTATATATTAAATCTTGTTTATTAGTATTATTAAGATTTTATTTAGTTCATTCTATTCATTTATTTGGTTATATATATATATATATATATATATATATATATATATATATATATTATTTTTAATTGTGTTATTATTTATTATTAAATTCTATTTTAGAGCGGCATTATCATGTTTTGATTGTTTAGAAAACTTTATTATTCTTGTTTTTCTGAAAAGCTACATATGCAAACTTTTCACTTTACCCCTCATATTGATAAAAGGGACAACTCCATGGGTTATAATAACATAATTCTTTAAAGTGCTTCGACTAAAATATATTGACTTCAGATGCATTGGATATAAATTCAAAATATAATAGATAAAGTATTGGGGGCAAATATAAATTAACTGGGGTTTTCAATTAGGACCTATCCTATCTAAGATTTTCCCAAAGGCCTATCATGTATATTGTTAGCAAGCAACCCAGGAATCTGTCTTCATTGATCGGGTTGAGGGTCTAGTTAGCTTTCTAGGGCAAACATATCAATCTTCAGTAATATGCAAACCAGTACATTTAGATTGATTTGTGCCTTTTTTTTTATCTCTCTCTTTACCCCTCTCTATCCATTTTTCTCCATCTCTTTATATATTTATCTTGCACAAAAACTTACCCCCACCTACTTTTACATCACCGGTAATAACAACAACATCTACAGAAGATCAACTGGCAGTTGAAAGTATGGATGTAGAGGATGTCAATCCTAATCCTGAAGTATGGATGTAGAGGATGTCAATCCTAATCCTCCTTTATTTTAGCTTAAATTAGGCTATCCATTACATTATCTAATTAGATATTAATTACCCTGAAGTTACAGGTGATTTCAAGATGTTTTGACCCCCGAAATCAAGCCCCCAAGTTCAAAATAGGACCTAATTAGGGTTTTTGATTAAATGATGTATATATCTAATTAAGATGCAAAGTGGTTGATTCTTTGATAACAATATACAGGCCACCATTAGATTGCAGTCTAATGGAATCGTTTCCTATTAATAAAAGGGACATATGTAGAAATATATATTAGTCACTTTCAAATCCCATTACCACAAATCTTCTGGTAATGATTGAAGGAATTACTGAAGAAATTTGGTATGGAAAACTCTAAACCGGTAAGTACTCCTATGACTACAACATAAAATTGAGTACATCACTTGCTACTTATAATGATTGACAAATAGGAATAGCAATCATTTTCCTTTTAGTGGTTTGAGCATTTAGTTATAAGGTTGATTGATATTGTTATAGAGAAATGGAAACAATATATATTATGCAAATTTATATTAGTCACTTCAAAGAATCTATAACTAGTGCATTTATTAATAAGACTATATTAATTTTTATGTTGTAGTCATAGGAGTACTTACCGGTTTAGAGTTTTCCATCTTAAAGTTTTTCTGAAAAGCTACATATGCAAACTTTTCACTTTGCCCCTCATATTGATAAAAGGGACAACTCCATGGGTTATAATAACATAATTCTTTAAAGTGCTTCGACTAAAATATATTGACTTCAGATGCATTGGATATAAATTCAAAATATAATAGATAAAGTATTGGGGGCAAATATAAATTAACTGGGGTTTTCAATTAGGACCTATCCTATCTAAGATTTTCCCAAAGGCCTATCATGTATATTGTTAGCAAGCAACCCAGGAATCTGTCTTCCTTAAATACATATAAAACATCAACAATATATGGAATGGTCACTTGGAGTGGTACCTTATTATGTGTTCGATAGTGTACAAAATACACGTCAACAGGAGGTAACGCACGTCGGCTGAGGAAAACTTGTGATCTGATTTAATGCATTGTAAACAAGGTGTTAAAGAAAAGTTACAAGAGAAACAAGTAGGAGGTAACCAATGAGTTATTATACCTTCTCAATGTTTTCAATTAGGACCTATCCTATCTAAGAAGACTAACCTATTGGCATATTGTGGGCTTACCTATCCTATCTAAGAAGACTAACAGTTATCAGAGATATACGGTGTCCAAAGGATATTGTTTATTGAAATACAAACACTTACTTGAATTTCCCTACAAGACTAATAAGTAACTAATTTGATTATCTTGAGTGTGGGTGGGAAATTTACCTTGGATTGCAAGTTTTACTTTTCTCTTGTTTTAGTGTTGTAGGGAAATTTTAAGTCAATTACAAGTGTACTTTATGTAATTTTTAAACTTATTATGGGAGAGGGTTCGTTGAAGAAGCAGATAGTTCCAGATGAATTAATTAAAGCTAGCTTCTCAACAACATCAAGTTGAATATCTACCAAGTTACAAGTGTCAGATGAGGTGGCATCCCAGTCATGGAAGAACTGCAGATTATATAGTCTTATTAATAAATGCAGATTATATAGGCTGAGACCAAGTGTTGTAGCAGCCACAGTACATTTGGGTTTTGAATGTTGTCCCTCACTTTTATTCTCCGGTTCTCAAATCGTTTAAAACAAGTGATGGAATTATGCCATGTGCATTTCTCAACACTATTTGATGGAACTTATTTATATTTATAATTTTCAAATAGTGTATGGCCTAATACCCCTATCCAATACTTTATAGCCAACACAATATATTCACAACACACATGCAAAATTGTAAAGTGTTGTAGGGAATATATTGTTTTAAAATATATATACAATTATATATACACTATTCAAATATATTCACAACACACAACAACAAAATTTTCACAACACACAAACCAAGTGTTATTGAAGCCCTTGATTTGGAACCTTTATAAATAAGTTCAAGAAGGTAAATCTGCATATGTTTGGGTCATTTATATTAGTCACTTTCAAATCCCATTACCACAAATCTTCTGGTAATGATTGAAGGAATTACTGAAGAAATTTGGTATGGAAAACTCTAAACCGGTAAGTACTCCTATGACTACAACATAAAATTGAGTACATCACTTGCTACTTATAATGATTGACAAATAGGAATAGCAATCATTTTCCTTTTAGTGGTTTGAGCATTTAGTTATAAGGTTGATTGATATTGTTATAGAGAAATGGAAACAATATATATTATGCAAATTTATATTAGTCACTTCAAAGAATCTATAACTAGTGCATTTATTAATAAGACTATATTAATTATCTAGGGTGAGTCTGTCATTAATTGTACTAAAAAAACAGAGTGTGTTGAAATGGAGGGTGTAGTGCCGTCTCCAAAAGTAGCTGAATAAACTATGTCTTTTATGACTATTTTATATGCAAATTTGGGTGTCATAGGCTAACTCAAAAGGTGACTTACTAGTGACTTTCTTGATTGTGATTAGCCAGTTAGAGTCACTTGATTTAATCTTTGAAACAATGTTGTCTTGACATTATTTCAAAGAGGGGCAAAATGTATACACATAAAAATTGGCTATGAGCAATTAAATAAATATTTTATAAACTGGCAGTTGAAAGTATGGATGTAGAGGATGTCAATCCTAATCCTGAAGTATGGATGTAGAGGATGTCAATCCTAATCCTCCTTTATTTTAGCTTAAATTAGGCTATCCATTACATTATCTAATTAGATATTAATTACCCTGAAGTTACAGGTGATTTCAAGATGTTTTGACCCCCGAAATCAAGCCCCCAAGTTCAAAATAGGACCTAATTAGGGTTTTTGATTAAATGATGTATATATCTAATTAAGATGCAAAGTGGTTGATTCTTTGATAACAATATACAGGCCACCATTAGATTGCAGTCTAATGGAATCGTTTCCTATTAACCCCTTCGCCTTCTGCGTCCAAAAGGTAGGGTATGGATGATGCTGAAGCTACATGGGTGCTTGAGACATAGTTTAAGAAGCTTGGATTTGATCAGGAAAAGCTACATATGCAAACTGTCACAAAAGTTTTGAAACTACTCTTATTATTCTTAGTATTGATGGCTTTATTTGGACTTACACTTTCCTTATGTTGTCTACAACACTAAAACAAGAGAATTTATATGTATATCGATTAAATGGGGTTTTCTCTATTTCTCCAGTTCATAGAGATTTCATTGTATTTGGGTACCTGATCGTGGCACTATATAACCCTTAAGCTGCAAGTCTTTGTGCTTTCACTATTCTTGGTTCAAATTTAGATATCAGACATGTGTTCTGTCTCAGTTTGTTTCTTGTCATCACTGGATCATCCTTATCTCCTATAATCTGACTTGATGCATGATTCCTTCTGACAGACTTGGCTAACCACTTTGTTTTCATTGCGGCCTATCATATTTGCATCTTCATTATCAGTTTCATTACCCCATTCATATTTGTAATCCAACCCCTTTAAGGAAGCCATCAGGAAGTTGGTCCAAGACATTTTACTATTCTATAGGACAATATAATTAGGTCCTATAGAATATTATGAAATTTTGTGTCATGTGCTCGATTAGAATTTTCTTGGGTTATAATAGAGAAAATTATAACATATGAGGATTTAATTGACAATACAATATATTTCTATATTACATGTCAATTGGTCTGAATCAATATGTCATGCTATAGATGAACTTAAGTATCCTCGGGATGACTTGTATTTTGTAAATTTTTTGGCTAAATTTTTTGTAAATATTAGTGCTTATATATAGTATAGGGCATCCTATGGCAGTATAAGACATATAAATTCTTTGAACATGGCATCCTAGAGAGGGTTCAGTGAAGAATCAGTAAGCAATAGCGGAAAAAGAACTAATGGGGGGGGCTCTTGTACATCACTTCTTTTACATCACTTTATTTTACATCACTTCTTTTACAAAAGATTCAGGAGGAAAGGAATATTAGGGAAAACATGGTGACTAATGCAGAGTTAGCCAAGAAGGTCGAAGACCAAGAAGAGGAAAACATTCAAATATAGGAAGCTAAATACTCTAGTTATATTCAGGAATCTATAAGAGAGAGCAAGCAACCCAGGAATCTGTCTTCATTGATCGGGTTGAGGGTCTAGTTAGCTTTCTAGGGCACCCTACATGATAGGCCTTTGGGAAAATCTTAGATAGGATAGGTCCTAATTGAAAACATTGAGAAGGTATAATAACTCATTGGTTACCTCCTACTTGTTTCTCTTGTAACTTTTCTTTAACACCTTGTTTACAATGCATTAAATCAGATCACAAGTTTTCCTCAGCCGACGTGGGGTAATAGTGCCACAGTACATTGGCTTTATTTTTTAAATATGATATTAGAAATATATTTTATTTAAATTTTAGTGAAAAATAAATTAGATGAATGGGGTAATAGTGCCACAGTAAACCTAAGAAAAAATTCATCTCACCAATCATAGACATCTCAAATTCATTCTTCATATTATCAGAGAATTCCATACATAACTTATCCTCAAATTTGTGCTAGAATTAATATTTTCTTATAATGATTGACAAATAATCATACAACAATCTTAAAAACTAACTTTAAGATACAGGCCTAATTGAAAGTTTGCATATGTATCAGAGAATTCCATACATAATGATTGACAAATAATCATACAACAATCTTAAAAACTAACTTCTTGATAGTCATTTTTAGCTTCTCTTAGGTGTGGAGCTAATGCTATTTTTGAGCAGCTGGATCGATTTCTTGTTTCTTGTTTTGTAAATCATTTGTTGCATGATTTACAAAAAATGGTAGAAAAAGTCATATATCAAAGAATATGTAAGATTAAGTCTTGAATAAATACTCGAGACAAAATAATCCAGAAAAAGTCATATATCAAAGAATATGTAAGATTAAGTCTTGAATAAATACTTGAGACAAAATAATCTACAGTTGAGTAGTAAAGTTGTTAAGTAATAAGAAATATAGGGTGACTGGTTGGAGCAAGAGGTGGATCGTGGCTGCTAGACTTTCTCCAAGTATCCTATCCTATCCTTACATCGTGCCTAATCAAATCACCTCATTAATGACATATCTCTAGTAGGTAGCTTTGTTACTCTCAACTCTCTCTTCATTGATGATGACATGATTTTAATTCAAATTACTACTAGTGATGACAATAACCTACATGATACCCTTAAATTTTTGAACTTTTCTATATATCAAAAAATGGTAGAAAAAGTCATATATCAAAGAATATGTAAGATTAAGTCTTGAATAAATACTCGAGACAAAATAATCCAGAAAAAGTCATATATCAAAGAATATGTAAGATTAAGTCTTGAATAAATACTTGAGACAAAATAATCTACAGTTGAGTAGTAAAGTTGTTAAGTAATAAGAAATATAGGGTGACTGGTTGGAGCAAGAGGTGGATCGTGGCTGCTAGACTTTCTCCAAGTAATAGGAAAGTTTCCAGTAATTCATCATAGGTTAGTCCTTTATTATGGACTAACCTATAATAGGCCTATCCAAATAGGCCTGAAGTCTTTTGAAAGATAGGCCTTATATATTGATATTTTGTTAACTTTATATGATATTTTAAAATATTCCGGTACGCCGGTACGGCAAAATTTTGAAAAGGGATTTGGGTTCGTTTGGGTTCGTTAGTATATTCTGTAGAGAAACAATATACAGAGCTATCCATCTACGATGGAGAGAATAAAATAACATATTCCAAACAACCCATAAAGCGTGACAAACTTGCTGAAAGAAGAAATTTATAATAAGCTAAACGAAAACAAATATACTAACGAACTATGGACATTGATTAATATATTCGCATTTTGGAAGATGAAAATATTAATTCTAGCACAAATTTAATATACACTTGTTGAAGATTAGTCTTCTTAAAGGGTGGTATTACAATTTAATTTATAATCAACTTTATTTATTGATTAGGATGATTGCTATCTTATTATATATTGTTTTTATTGAATAGTTGTTTTTCTGAATTTTATTTATTATTATATTTGTTTTCTAATTACTTTGTTATTTTGTCAATAATATAATAGTGTAAAATTTATATTATGCAAACTTTACCGGAAGTATTATTATTTTCATATGTTAGGAAAATTTATGTAATTTTGTAATAGTGCCACAGTACATTGGCTTTATTTTTTAAATATGATATTAGAAATATATTTTATTTAAATTTTAGTGAAAAATAAATTAGATGAATGGGGTAATAGTGCCACAGTAAGTAGTAGTATGAAAATGATTGCTATTCCTATTTGTCAATCATTATATGCAAACTAATATTAGCACTAAATGCTCAAACCACTAAAAGGAAAATGATTGCTATTCCTATTTGTCAATCATTATAAGAAGATTTATTAATCTTCATTGCATTAATTTTTTTTCAAATTGCATCCTTGTCAACTATGAGTACGGATATGCAAGCAGGGGCTCTAGGGACGAGTAAAGAATTGTGAATGTAAAAACAGAAGAAAGAAAGGGAAGATGTAGGTGAGATTTACCAAGATAGCAATCAGCATCAGCGAATGAATCCAGACTTCAACTTTAGTTTTGAGCAATTAGTACCAGGGGCTCAATAGCAGCCATTTATTATCCTTTACCCACATACCCTAATTCTGAAAATGAAGTTCAAATTTCTGTCCTGACATTCTTGGTGACTATGCTTCTCCCATTAGGCTATCATTCCTAAACTCAGGACTCCAGGTACACAAATCTTACAGTCTGCTGTTTTCATCTCTCCCCTTGAGCATTCAAAACTAATATGGAGACGCTATCATTTTGTATGTATTTAATGTGTACAAAATTTGAAGGAAGACATGATCCCCATCTCTTTTATGCAAGCAGAGAGGTTGAAGGAATATGTGTTCCAGGATCTGCTGGAATTCACTAGTCTTCCAAGATCTTAAGGAATTTGTGGTTGCTGATGCCCAGTGCAAGGGGTTGAAGTAGCAGTTTGAACCTGGGCATTTTATGTTAGGGTTTAGACAGACCAAAGCAGTTAAAATTATTTGATATAATGCAGAATAAAAGAGGCGAAAATAACAATCCACAATAACACAAAAACTTAACATAATTCACCCCACGCGGGCTACATCCACAAAGAAAAAGACATCAAAACTTTCTTTTTATTATCCAGTAAAGAGCAAATTACAATCTGATGATATTTCACATTCTACAGCCACTTATTTATCAAGCCTTTCTGACGTTTTACAAAGGTTGGTTTAAATACCAAAATAATAGCCAACTCCTTTATCAAATAATGGGGGGAAAAACGCAGCTAACAAAGTCACCAAAATTTAATCCCAACAGCATGATCAGTCGCCACATACCAATAGTTTACATGGACTAAGCATATAGCAGAAAAGATTCAAGTGCCTGCTGTTGTTTTTCATGAGCCGCCTCTATTCATTTGTTGGAGCCACCTAATTTTTCTTGCAGCACCTGCTGGTTAGAAAAGGTGGCTACATACCAAAATAATAGCCGACTCCTTTATCAAATAATGGGGGGGAAAACGCGGCTAACAAAGTCACCAAAATTTAATCCCAACAGCATGATCAGTTGCCACATACCAACACAGTTTACATGGGCTAAATAGAGCAGAAAAGATTCAAGTGCCTGCTGTTGTTTTTCATGAGCTGCCTCTAGTCATTTGTTGGAGCCACCTAATTTTTTTTGCAGCACCTGCTGGTTAGAAAAGGTGGCTACTTCTTTCCCATCAATGGATTTATTCATAGAAACCTTGCAAGTAGATTTTCCCTTTTCTACTAATGAGTATCACATTCATGTTTTTGCTTTTGCACCTTAGATCAGCTGGCTCTTTTCTTGGTGGATCCTCCTCTTGTTAGTTACAGGACTGTTCTTATGGTCTCCTGAAGTTGCCACATGGTTGAAAGTTCATTGTTCTTCCCGTTGAGTTCAATGTGTTGCCATGGACACTGAAGTGGGTAAATCTCAATTTGTTGCATGTGGGTTCTCAAACATCAATTGTGTGACACTCCCACACTAATCACCATTGGTTGCACGTGCTTATCTAGCTAGCTCAGGTGGAATTTCATGAAGGCAGAGGCAGCTGTATGATAGCGGAATCCCTCTTGAAAAGTCCTAGAGAAAATTTCTAGACGAAGAAGTCAAAAAATTAGTTAAGTATTAGGAGAAACCAAGGGATGATGGCTGCTGAAATTATCAAAATAATGAACATGGCTCTGAGGTGGGAAAGTTGAGAACTGCAACAAAAGAAAGGAAGGTTCAGAAAAAGATATACTTCCAGTGTTACGACTATTGGAAAGTATGGAAAATAAGCCTTTGTGTTTGCATGTGTGTAATTTATTGCAAACAATATGTGTGTAATTTATTCCGATCATTTGCACGTAAACCAATGACAAGGATGACTCCATGAACTCATACACTGGGTCATAGGTGGCTTAGGGGAAGCTAAATGACCATTGATCATCCTAGAGGCCTTGGTGGGACAGGTTGAAGTCACAGCTAAGCGGAGTTTGGAGCTCCGCGGCCACCATCCAAGATAAAGCAAGACGATGGTTGTCTCAATGTAACTAGTAACCAGATAGTGGCCATCTTAATTGTAGCGGATGGTCACTACAATTGTAGCTGGATAATGTTGCCTTGTTGTAGCAAGGTGTATCAAGTGATGCTGAAATTCCCTTTTTTCACTTGTGCTTGGGCCCATTAAAAGGGTTGAAGGGTTGTAGCCTTCCTAGTTTGTGCATGAGTCCTATTAATTTGTATGTTAAATTATGAGTCAGTAAATTTGTGAGACCTTCTTCTCCGAGTTTAAAGATGAATTTACAAAACTTTGAATCATAAATTATGCATTGTTGCTTTTGCACATTTTGAGAAATCATGCTAGATCATGTATATAATTAGGTTTTTTGAGTCGTGTCCGCTCTTTGTTCGTAGTTAGGATAGATTTGTTTTCCATATGCTTTAGTTCATAGTTTTAAAACTCGTGAACTCGCCATGGACTCGCGAGTCCATTGGCGGACCAAGTCAACTCGCCAAGGACTTGCGAGCCGAGTCTTGGCGAGTCCTTCCCAAGGACTCGTGAGTGTTTCACCTGGACTCACACGAGTCTTTCACCAAGACTTGCGAGTCTTTAGCCTGGACTTGCGCAACCCAGAAAACACACCCAGCAAGCTAATAAAGTGTTTTTTTTTACTATTTTCATTCACTTAGCATTGTTTCTTAGTGAAAATAGGTTTGTAGGGTTTCAAGTCAGTCTCATTCTCTTCGTTAGAATATATACATGAAATATTACATTTAAGTATAAGTTCTTATACTTTAAGTTATATTTCATGTATATATTGGCAGGATGTTTGAGAGTGGTTTTAGATCTCTAGGAGTTATATAATGCAAATTCTAGGTTTTGGATCTTTTAAATTTTCAGACTTAGTCAAATTTCAATAATCAGTAGGCTCCTATTAGCATTCTCTCGCTCTATCTATCTCACTCACTCACTTTATCTGCCTCGAATTTTAGACCTATCTATCTCCCTATCACTCTTCCTCTATCCCCTCTCTCTACCACTCTCTATATTAGTCTCTCCTCTCTCCCCCAAGATCTAGACCTATCATTATATGTAATTTTGTAAACATTTATAAACTTATGCTGCTATTATACATTTTAAAGTTTGAAACTATGAGTATGAATGAGGAAATTTCAAATATTGAGTGTTTGGAGATCATATGACATGTGTAATGTTTCAATTATGGCTCTTATGTTCTCTAAATGCATTAATTTCTTTATGTTTTTTTTGTAAAACTACGGTTTTTTTTTGCCGAGTCCTTTCACGAGTCTTTCAGAAATCTGAGTCCGAGTCCAATTTTTTGGTTTGTCGAGTCCACGGCGAGTTTGAGTATTAAAACTTTGCTTTAGTTTAGTTTGTTTAGTTTAGTCTACCTTGAGTCGTTTGCTTTCCCTAGTTTAGTTTGCTTCGGCTAGTTTAGTGGTTGCTTAGCTTTAGGTTTCCTTTTGTGGTATCCCAATTTGTGGGAAAGGCGTTGTTGCCTTCACAACATACACTAGCACGATTCTGATCTTATGTTTGGATCCATTTCCTAGATAACTATTCATGAAGTGCTTAGAATTCGAGGTTGTTTTTTTCAAACTTTATCATTTGGTTAGGATTTGTCCTTGACTCGGAAGGAAATCGTTTAATGTGTCTTGACACCGAATCTTGCAATTGCTATATTCTTACACACTCAATCAATTGCTCTCAGTCATTAAGGTTTCCTAGGTGAAGTCGTGGCTAGTGAAAAATCTCAAGTCTTGCTTCAGTGCCACTGTAATTCGCAAACCCATTATGAACTTCATTGCTTATGAGCCAATTGTGAAATGTGAAAAGAGAAAAGCAGTATCATGAATGAGAAAGAAAAGAAAAAAAGAAAAAAATCAAGAAGAGAAAAAATGAAATGGAAAGAAATATCAAAGTTTTTGGCTTTGGGAACATGCAAATAACTCCATCGAGGCTATGTACGCACAATTGGCAACAAAGCAATATTCGTGAGGTTAGACTAATAACCTCGTCGGGGCTATGGAGTCATGGACACTCGCTAGCAACGAGGCTCTATCCAAGATGCTTTTGAAGTTAGGACTACTCACGTAGCTCATCACAATGGATTCTAAGAGTCACAATGATCTTGTGAGATGGAATGAATACATTTGCGCACACATGGGTAATCAAAGACAAAGAGCCTTGATCCAATTTCTGATTTTTCTTCCCTTTTGAGTATGTTTCCTAGTCCCCTAATAGGTTGGGTTGAATTATTCGGAGGTTCTAGGTTTGGTTTGGGTTATTTATCTTTGAAATGTTCAAGAACATTTATTCAAATTGGCGATAGATGTTGTGACATTTTCACTCATTGCCCCATTACAAATGGGGACCCCCACTTTTTGCTTGTTATCATAGGTGTTTTGTTTAAGTCATCTTTAGCTTGACAATAGTCATAGTCTTTAACCTCTGCTTATGAGAAGGGTTTGTCTTGACAGTCCAGGTTAGGAGTGTTGAGCAACCATTAGTATGTCTAAAGATAGTAAAGTCTTATCTTTAGTGTGGTCAAGTTCGAAATTCATGAACAAACGCCCAAGCCAAGGAGTGAAAGTGAAGTTGTAAAATCTTGTCAAAATTGCTAAAATTGCTCAAAGTTGTCAATATTGTCCAATGTTGCAAAATCTTGTCAAAGTTGTTAATGTTATCAATTTGGTCATAGTTGTCAAAGTGCATAAGATGTTGTTAGGAATGGATATAAGAGATAGAAGTGGTAACTTTGCTTGTGATTCCATCAAGAATTGCAAGCACATTACCTCAAGGTCATTAACTTCAAGTCTATATTGGTGCAAGACCTAGGTGAGGAAAAAGTATGAAAATTTGACTAAGTCAAGAGTCAACCCCCTTGCACCATGCACATACCCCAAATGCGCTCAAGGAAGATCTTTGTGCAATGAAGCTCTCAAGATGCGCTCAAGAGGAAAGGTGATGAAATTTCGTTTGGTTAAGATTGTGCAAGGCACCCTCTAATTTCCGCCCTAAGCAAATGAATGTGCACACTAAGAAGAGAAAGCGATGTTAAAATTGCTAAGGAAATGAAATTTCATAGATAGGCAACTGATTGTGCAAGCTAAAGTCTCAATCCCACCCTAGGAAAGGTTGTGCATACACGCATGACAAATCTGATCTAAATTGTGCATGTGCACCATGCAATCCCGCCCTAGGAAAGGTTGTGCATACACGCATGACAAATCCGATCTAAATTGTGCATGTGCACCATGCAATCCCACCTTGCACACTTTTGTGCATCCAACCCCTTAGAATCAGCCTGTTTTAGTGAAAACCTATGTTTGAAATCTGACCTCTTGATGCAAAAAATTATCTAATTGTCACTTTTAAGTGGTCTCCACTTGCATTTATGCAAGACTAGATCTCCAATGTGCTCACGGTTGTGCACATACTCCCTACAACCCTGCCCACTTCACAAACATATGCAGAGGCGTTTCTTAAACCCAACCTGATTTATGCAATTAGTCCTCTTGAATGCGCTATGCACGTGATTGTATAACTCAAATAAGGTCTGGCCCTCAAATCTGCTCTCCTTTGTGCATTTAAACCCTCTAAACCCACTCCAAGGATCAACATCTTCAAGGTCGGCCTTAGCACAAAAAGTTGTGCAAGGACACATGCAAATGCCACCCGACTTTGTGCACACTACCCCTCCAAACCCATCCACATGCACTTTTTGTGCATGCACACGTATCAATGCACTTAAGGGTTTTGTGCACTAGGGTGTCTTGAATGGGTCCTTACATACAACACTTAGTATGAACATACATCAAATGTGCCTATAGGAAACATTTAGCAAGATCAAAAACATGCTTGGAAGGTATAATTTGTTCATTCTTACAAGCTTTCTCATCCTTACTTGTTTATTTTGCAGGTTGGAAGCAAGGAAGAGAGGCTTATATGATGACAAGAGAAGTAAGATGAAGCACATTCAAGGATGCAAAGGGGTGATCAAGAGGACTCAACCATATGAAAGTGCAAATGCAAGGATCAACATGACCGGACATGCTAAAGAATGAAGAAGCATAAGAGAGGATGATCAAGATAAAGTAACATAATGGAAATTGACTTGGATTTGGGAAATCCAAGATCCAAATGGATGGTACCTCAAGGATGACTCGTCAATGCAAGGAAAGATCAATAGGGATTGCTTTACAGTGAAGGGCTCTGAATCAAGATAGGCAATGTGAAAAGAACAATTGCAACATAGAGATACCCCTACATCAAGGCAAGGAATTCAAGTCTAAAGCAAGGATCAAGGTGAAATGCAACACAAAGACGAAGTTCCCAAGTTAGGGGATGAAATTGTGCAAGAAGATCAAGCCAAATACTTTCAAAAGAGTTAATCAAAGTTAGAAACTTGATCACCAAGATGATGCAATTTGAGAATATGAATCATCACACCAAGCAATTGAAAATGTTGAGTATCAAGAGATATGCATGCTAAGGTGGTGCCTATTAATCATCATGACAAGTCAAGGTGCCTAAATGCATTGAGCCCGACTTATCAACAACTATACATGTGGAAGGCATTGAATTCAATGTAACAATTCAATTTTCTCATTGGTTCGAATTCAATATAGGACGTGTCCAAATGATGTAATGTTCTTATTGGCTAAAGAGGAGTTAGTTGTATCTAATCCTAATTAGGGTTTCATCTTGTAATCTCAACCATTGACCTTGAATCAATTTGGGCCATTCAATTGTAATTGGGATGTCTATATAAGACATTGCCTTCTCATTTGTAAAGTTTAATAGTTGATAGTTGATCAATAGATAGTTAGCAAGTAGAGGTAGAGTAGGAGAAGAGATTGTTGCCAAAGCTTGATGGAATAAACATATTGTTTTCATTGAAGATATGGTGGATTTGGTATGTTATTTCAACATGTTGTGTGGTTCCTACTTCTCAAATTATTAAGACTTGTTGATTAGTTGAATACAAGATCTTATTGTTGATTAATGGTGAAGCCTATGTTCATACCAATTAGAATTTGTTGATTGCAGGCTGCAACGTAGAGTTAGACTGAACATATCTAAAAGCTTAGCTTCAATTGCTTTATGCTCATTGTTTATGGTGTTGGTGTGCATAAGTGATATGGAGATAGCACCATCTTTGTATAGTTGTTTCCTCGTGGCGAAGCAAAGCTTAGTTTGGTTTCATCAAGTCAACAATCAGTTCTTGCCTTGCTAGGTTTGGATTAGATTTCCTATCCCTTTATTCCTTTTGTCTTTTCTTTTCTAAGTAAGTTAGATTCCACATTCCAGTTGTGATTCATAAGCGTAAGTCCCTTTGTGTTAACCAGCATTATTGCATCAAATCTTTGAGTCTATCCAACATTAAAGTCAATTGTTCGCATTGTAAACCTTGGAGTTGCCTTATTTGATCATATTATTTTAGCATATGAGGTTTCTTTGTTCAAGAGGGGATAAAATACTTGGTATTTTATTATGTGTTTGAGGTGTCCTAAAAAGCACATCAACAATTCCCTCATCCTTGAGATCCCCTCCCAAATCTGTTGGATCTATAATCTCTTCATCCCCGTCAGAAACCACCTCAACATAATGTATCTTCCCCTTTCCAAGGCATCTATGTCCTAGCGCCCAAGGTTCTCTACATTGGAAGCACAACTTCTTCCTTCCAAGTTCTTCCTTTTGAAAGGGCTTCTTTTGTTGTCGTACATGTGAATCCTCTAAATTGAATTTACCATTAGGGGTAGAAAACTCTCTGTTACGAGCTCTTCTTACTACATCATTTAGAGCTGGTGGGTCAGATGCCTTAACCCAACCACGTAGCGGCTCTAACACTCCATCCACAAATTTGACAACCAAGTTGTGCTCAGAAATATTGGTGACCATAATTGAGAGTTTCTAGAATTCAAACACATAGGATTCAACCTATCCCACCTATTTCAACTATGCAACTCTTAGAAGTGCAGCTCTAGATCCTTCTTATCAAATCTATCAATCAATCTCTATGTGAAATCTGCATAAGAAGTGATTCTATCATGTACCAAGGTCACCTAACCATGGTACCACCACTTGTGAGCCTCCCCATCCAAATGAAGTGTAGCATACTTAATGGTTTTTGTTTCTAAGATGTGCTTGAGCTGGAAATATGTGTCTAATTTAAGCACCCACAAACAAGCAATGCTCTTGTTGCAACCATCGTAACTGGGAATCTTGCCCAATTTACGATACAACTCCTAGTTAGATCCTTGTCCCTAATCTCCTCTAGACCTACTGTACTTCACCTCTAAGCAAAAATTTCCTAAGGACATGGCTGCATGAAATTCAGCACCTAATGATTGGTACTCCCTCAAATAATCTGCAAAACTTTCACCATCTCTTTGTTGTCACGTTCATCCTCTTGGTTGCACCTTTAGGAAATCAGGCATTAGAGGTCTAGG
The DNA here is from genome assembly GCF_030272615.1 of Cryptomeria japonica. Classification (NCBI taxonomy): domain Eukaryota; kingdom Viridiplantae; phylum Streptophyta; class Pinopsida; order Cupressales; family Cupressaceae; genus Cryptomeria; species Cryptomeria japonica. Next base: position 4,291,390 of record NC_081412.1, on the reverse strand, counting down.
GTTGTTCTTCTCATTTCCCTAGAGTTGTTAACTAGAACGTTAGTTGTTGCCTCTCCATGGTTGCCATCATTCTCACCATTGTGATTGTTACCTCGATTGTTCACAAATGCATTGTTATTTGCCGCATTATTCAAAACAAATTGGGTCACTAGTTGCAATAAATCTCGGTATTCTCTAGTGAGGTCATTCAATATATCTCTAGTGTTGGAATTCTCACAATCTCTATCACCATATTCTCTTCTATTTGCTCCACATCTGCTAGAGGATCAATCTCTTCTTGAATTTTCTGAATTTTTGGTTGGTTACCCAGTCTCTTTCAAAAATAATATTTGCTAGCACCTTCACCTAGCTGCATAAGATCAAAATACTAATATGCCAAGTGGAATATCAACATGCGATCCTCCAAGCTAGCAAGGTCACTTGCTCTGATACCACTGTAAAGATCTGGGCTAATTTTTGTACAAAGATTTTCACTTTTTCCCAATGTTCAGAGGATATTTATTTTGCCAAATAGTTGTCATGAACTTATTTGAAGAGCTTCAGACTGAAATACTTTATGAAAGTTTTTTTATTGCTTTTGATTCACAATGCCATACAAGTATTCATAAGTTCCATTAGCATTCACCATAGACAAGGTAAACAACAAATTCTATTACGGGATTAACTGATGACAGCCCGTCCATTCTATTGTAATTAAATGACAAATTACAAATAAAGCATATATTAGTTTCTGACCTCAAGGACTACAGTAGTCATCTTTCTATGTGAGTTGTAGGTAGCATACAAAGTCAACGATTCCTCTTCTTTTCCCAGCAAACCCGATGATGGTTAGCGCCTATGCTTGGTGCCTTATACTCATGCCACCCCAGTTCAAGCCTGAACACTACAGTAAAGACTCCTTAGAAGGAGACTCATGCTAGCGCAACTGATTTATACACCCATCCTTAATGATTTTCATGCCCAACACATACAACTTACACGAATGGCAACACAAGGGTCCCACATATTGCAGAATGAATCCACACGCCAACAAATAGACTTACATGCTGACCCAAAAGCAATACGCCTAGCAATATGTGGTTTGCCTCCACAAAATTGTTTCATATTTGCCAATAACATTAACGCCCAACCTCTTGAAAAGTTTGACCACCAATGATATGATCCCAGCACCTTAAACTTGCTCCAAAATGATGCCTCAATAGTAGCTAATCCTCACGCCAACCATAGTGTGATATTCTGAAACAAACTCCCACACCAAGCAAACAGGTGCGTATATGGTCTCTTGATAAGCTTCAAATATGGCACCCAGCTTGCCGTGCAGAAGTCTTTCAAATCTTTTCAATAATTTGTCTTGCCTATAGGACTTCACAAATTATTTAATCTCCTTTCGATTATGCTCCAACATGAAACATGTATGATTCCACCTGCAAATCTTTCCATACAAACTAAAACCCTAAATGTTTTTCACAATATCAGCTAAGGAGGACCTTTCACCACCGAGCCCGATCTTTGTCGTAGGGTTTTTGTCCTAGGTTGTACTTGAAAAAACCTATTCAATCTCCAAAATTGTGGTTTTCAAAAAATATCAAATATCTAGCATGCCCAAATGAATCCCTTCATTCTCCTTTTATAACCCTGGGTGAACTTTCAAAAAGAATATATTTTAAATTTACTCTTAATAATAAATAAACCTCTAGGGAGTGTCTTTGAACGTGTAGTGTTGAGGTTAAAACACTTCGTTGGTGACGCGGCCACCAAGGTTCAAATCCCTACTGAGCCACTGAGCTCGCATGCCTTGTGATTTCGTTGGGCTGTTGCGCTTGTAGGTATGATCAAGTGAAGTGTGGGGATAAGGTCCCCCGTTTGTGGCCTCACAAGTTCATAGCTCCGAGTCAAAACTGTTCACATGGAACTGGAAGGCGTGTCATGACAGCATCACCAATCAAGTTAAAAAATTTACCAAACATAGTTTTAAAAATAAAATCTACCTCTAAGGAGTACTTTTTGAATCCCTTCATTAAAAATAAATCAATAAAGCACTTTTTAGAAATTGACTTTATAATATCCACTTTTAATAATAAACCCACTTCATTATTCTTATTCTACCACCCAAGTGATATTATAATTAAGTAATTAAATACAAATTGCCCTAAAAATGTCAACAACTTAGGACAGCTTATTAAATTATCTCTTTTCCATTCACCGAGGCCAAAAAGGGGGACATTACAGAAATTTTTAAGTTTTGATAAGAAATTGGAAAAATATTTAAATCAAAAATTGAATTGCTCTACTTTAAGTAGAATCCACTATAGTGATATCATAGCAGCCAATTAAATAACATTTAATGAAGGTTTTTTAAGTAATTTCATTAATATTTGGACCAGGTACATTGCATACAAGTACCTATCCTCTTTCTTCTTCCCAACATTGACCTCACACACAAAACCTCTCTCAATTGTGAGAGATCTTTTCTTTTGTATCACGCCTTAGTTGTCAGGGTTCATCTTTTTCATTTTATGCATTCACATTTAGAGGTTTTACTTACTCCCTAAGTTGCAATTATGGGAGTAGATTAGAGTAAAAAAGTGTTTTACCTTAATTTTCTTTTCACTCTAGTACTTAAGCTTACTCAAGTCATGTTTTTTTGGTGTCTCAAGTCATATGATGAGGACATAAGTCATGATCTCCTTTCATCTTCACTTGGGGTTTCTCTAGGTTTGCTTTTTCCTTTATGATGATTCTTTATTGTACTTTCATTAATTCAAATGTACAATATATTTCACGCTCCTGAATCAATCAGCTTTTGGCCTCCACAACCTTTTTTTTTGTGACGGGTGTTTGATTGCAGGTGATCCTTCGGAGCTTTAGGGTTAAGGAATCAACTCCAACATCATTCACCTTTGATAGATTTTTTTACTATATAGCTTATATAGCTTTTTCTCTCCTATTGGTGTAAGTTCTTCTCTATCATAGCCTTCACCTCCAAAGAAAATGCAACAACCCTCAAAAAAATAGCAATGACAGCTTGGAGGTAAAATTGTATTCCTCACTTGTGTTTGTGAAATGAGCAAACAAAGTTAAGTGCCCTCACTTGAGGGCGAAATTAGCAATTTAGGATACTTCTTGTCTTTTAAGTTGTTTTAAAAAGTGCTTTTTTTCTGTTTTTTAGCTGGATGGTCCAAATGTCCAAGGACACATAAGGAATCCAAGGTGCCCGTAGGGAAACCTAGGCCATCCCAGCCCCAAAGCCGACCCATACAAGTACAAAGGAGAATTACAAAGGAACCCGGTATCATAGACGTTACAAACGAACCCGGTGTTAAGAAAGAGCTTCTGTGGAGAGTCTCATTGCTTCATTTATTTTAGCACTAGGTGGTCCCAAAGAAGTAGTCAATCTTAAATATGTAAAATATGAAAATCGCAAACTAAAAGATAGGAGCGGCCACCATTTAGAAGCAAAATTTTCAGAGATTGATAAAGGGTGCAAATAAAGATATGCGGAAAACATTTAAGGGCTTCCATAGACATAAGGCAGCAATGCACGCACTAAAACTTTTTTATAGTTTTCATGAAAACTATTTAGTGATACTTTTTAAGAGGTCCATTAACAGACAAGTTCCAAGAGACCACAGTTCTGTTATCGACTGTTATCTATCCACCTGACTAATCCCATGAAGGGGAGTTTACTAAGTTTCTGATCATGTTCTGCAGAATGAATATAGGAGTATCAGTAAAATGATCTCATCGGATGTAAAAAATTTAAGCTTTGCTGCATACTTTTGTAAGTCTCTGTCCAAAATGAACATCAAATATTTTGGAAGGAACTTACTAGAAAATCCCTTAAACTGTCATTTTGCAAGAAAATTTCTAAGGCAAGTCCAGCAATCTTTCAATCAAGTCTCTCTAACACTCCTATAAATCTCTCCCTCCAAAAACATAGCCGTGCCAAGAATTCTAATTTTTTTTTCTGAAACAATCAAGTCAGATAAGACCACCTGAAGCATTATAAATTGAAACTAAAATTACCCTTCATAGGATCCATCCATTGGAAGACACTGGATATTGAGCCATTTTAGTTTGACCTGTTCAAGCAAGTTTGCTTGATAGAATCCAAAGTCAACTGGAAGTAGACTAGTAAGTATTAAATTTAACAAGTGGTGCAGACTCAAGCCAAGACATAATTCAGAATAACACATGAGGGCAGGTGCCACACATCATTAATGACTTCTAAACAGAAAAAGAAAATTACTCTTGAAGAAGGATTCTCGAATAAGTTGCTGAAAAGAGATTTCTATATCTTAAAGCATGTCATGAGAGAGATACTAAGCAACTTGAGAGCCCTAACTTTATCGTTGACATACCTTATACTGAGGAAAATTTTGAGGTATAGAACAACTTGCATATCTTTCCGTTTCAAAAAAGTATAAATAAAGATACGCATTGACAGCCAATATTTGACAAAAAAAATATAGAATTATTGTTTATACTTGTAAACCTAGTTTTGGCCAAACCAATAACATTGTAATTATAGATATATGTTGGAGCCTAATTTCTATAAATTTCGTCAGAAATTAGTCAGACAGCAAAGAAACATAGCTCATTAAAAAAATTACCTACTTATACTTTATATTAATTTTTAGTTTTGCTGTTCAGAGGTTCTATGAATATATAATGATGAGGAGAAGGCAAAATAATTACCACTCTCAGAGATCGAAATTGAGCACGGGACTTCTTAGCCTCACTGGCAACCATTCTGAAAAGCTGATTGAGATCACAGGCTTTGTATAATGCATCTGTTGTCAAACCCCTCACTGATGCATTTATGGTGTTTAGGTCATACGTGAATTCCCTCTGCCACTGCAATGCATCCCCCAAACATATTAATATAAATCCATTTTCAAACAGAAAAAGTATGTGTGGCCTAAATATTATAATGAATTATTAATTTTGTTAATAGCTCAAGGGGTAAATCGATGGCCTTTCACAGCAATGACCCAGGTTCAAATTCCCTAAACACGTGTTGACGTAAATTTGAGTAATGTTCAGCATAAAAGTCTGTGTGCCACTTACTTTAATAGACAAGACTCAGCACAAACACTCGAGATAAATTGAAGGGCTTTCACTGCAAAGACTTGTGTCCAAGCAGCTGAAAGCCATATTACACAATTCAATGGATGAAGCTAGGTCCAAGTGCTAAAGAATAAATATCAATAAGACTTCATAGACGAGGACCTAAGTTGAGGTCCCCATAATATATGTATGTGTAATATTCGGTAATATAGAACATCCAATCTGGCCTTGGCTTAATGGACAAGGCAAGGTGCAGGTACTAATTCGGTGTCAATTTGACATAAAACAGACATAGGTTCAATTGCCCTAGATAAATGAAAAAAATATGAGTAAGATTGAATAACATGTAACCAATTTTACAGCCAACTCTAATGGATGAGGTTAGGTGCAAGTACGTGTTAAGAATGGATTTGATCGAATGGAGACCCAGGTTCAGATCTCCAAAAGACAGGTTAATCAATGTATGATTAACCTGCATCAGCTTATTATAACGTGTATTGCAATAAAGTTAAGTGCAAGTGCAAGCTCTAGATGAACTTGACAAAATAAAGACCCAAGTTTTAATCCATCAAAGACATGAAAGCATGTTTAAGTGTGTCATTGAATAACATATATTATCAAGTTCTATGTCATACTTGAAAGGAAGAGGCCAGATGCAATTGCAAATTCTACGTGAAACTTTAACAGTTAAAACAAAAGGTTCAAATCCTAGAAAGACAACATGTAATATAGAGCAATATATATGGTCCAATTTTACAGCATACTTGGATGGATGAGGCTAAGTTCAAGTACTGGGCGGATTTGACCGAATGAAAACCCAATTTCATACCCTTGAAAGACATGTTTCCATGTAATTCAACATATTTCAATGGATGAGAACATGTACAATAGTGAGTTCTTGATGAATTTGATGGAATTAAGATTTGGGTTCAAATCTTCAAAAGATATTTTTTAGTGTAATATAGTTAATATAGACCATCCAAATCTGCCATATTTTAGTGGCTGAGGCTACATATAAGTTATGGGTGAATTTGATGGAACAAAGACCAAGGTAAAAATGCCCAAAAGTCATGTTAACGTATAACATTGAGTAGCATATACCATCTAATTATATGGCCAACTTGAAAGAACAAGGCTAGGTTCAAGTACTAGCTTTGGGTAAATTTAACAAAATATAAACCCAAGTTCAAATTCTTGAAAGATATGTCAACATGTGAATTCTATGGAGCAAATGGACAAAACAAGCTGTCGCTAAATTTAACTAAATAGAGACTCATGTTCAAATTCCCAAAAGAGAGGCATTCTGATGTATAGCTTTGAATAACAAACATCATCTAGTTCTACGTGATAATTTAATGACAGTGGTTATGTGCGGCTCTAGGTAAATTTCATGGAACAGAGGCCAAATTAAAATTCCTAAAAAGCTTGCTATGTGCAATATGGATTAACAAACATCATCTAATAATATGGCATACTTGAATGGCCAAAAACAGAAAATATATCTTCCAATTCTATGGCCTGCGAGAATGGCCTATTGCAAGTCTAGGAGAATTAGACAAAATGGAGACTGGTGTTTGAATGCCCAAAGCACATGTTAATGTCTGTAATATAGAGTAACATGCAATCATATAGTTCAATCATCGAGGCTCCATGCAACTGAAAGTACTGGATGAATTTGTCCAGCATTTAGGCCAAAAGTATCCCTCCTGTGGTTAGAAAGGAGACACTGATCTAACACTGGACACATCATCTCTGTAATATAGAGTAACATGCAATCATATAGTTCAATCATCGAGGCTCCATGCAACTGAAAGTACTGGATGAATTTGTCCAGCATTTAGGCCAAAAGTATCCCTCCTGTGGTTAGAAAGGAGACACTGATCTAACACTGGACACATCATCTCTAGCGTTGATGATGGGTTCTACAGAAAGACCTAAATGTTGATAAAATTATATGCTAAGGGTAAGGTTTCATGAGGGGGGCTTTGGGATCTATTTTCATAAAGCAGGAGGTCTCATGAATCAAAAAAATTATGCTACCCTTAAAAATAGCAGCCCCAACATTTTAGAGCTGCATATTTTAGCGGGTGCAATCGGGGTGGGGCTAGAAATTGCCCCACCAGCGTAGGGATATTTTCTGCCACTTGTTAAGTAGCTACTATTTTAAATTCCCTCAAGAAAAGAAATAGAAGGAAAATGCTGTTCATTTATTAATTTTTTAATTTGCAGCATTCTTCATGAGATCACCAGCTTTCCCAAATTTTGGAGCTTAAACTTTTAAGCTGATCTGCACTGCTAAATCATAGGACCACCAGCTTTAAAATATTCCTAAAAAATCTCAGCAGCACCCACTGAATTTTTTTAGGAGGCCCCCTCTCCATAAGACCTTACCGTAAGCATATGATTCTAAAAGACTCACATGAAGCAACACACTGCCAAATATCATATTGAAATTCAAAAAATAAAAGTATCTAATTGGTTGTTTTTTAAAACTCAAAATGGGGAAGGGATTTGAATCCTGGACCTCCAGAGCCCTCCGACATAAAATTCGCATCCTGATAATCGCGTGGAACAATATATAAGTTTCATTCTAGAAACAAAAGGATAATGAATCATGACAGATTAGAGCATTCACATGTGGATATCAACAAATAAAATATCTCTAATTGGCTCTCTTTTTAAGCTCGGAATGGGGAAGAGATTAAACAATGGACCTCCGAAGGCCACAAAAACTTTTCACTTTCAAAATTTATACATGATTTTCATTCTAGAAACCAAAAAACATCAATTGGGATAGATAAGAACGTACCCATCTGACAGAGATATGCAATTAAGATAAGGAAAACTTAGGGTTAGGATCAGTAGTTAGAAAGGGGTTACAAATCAATCAACAAACAAAATAACTCTAGTTGGGTGTTCATTGCTGGAGCTGGGGGAGAAATTTGAACGCTAAAGCAATATGGGATTGGCTGTCTTTTAAAAGTTCAGATTGGGAAAGGTATTTGAACCCTGGATCTCCAGAACATAAAATTTGCAATATTACAAGCTTGTAAGATATTTCATAATTTCATTCGAGGCACAAAATAGATGAATCGTGATAGACAAGTACATAACCAAGTGGAAGAGCTATCGAGTTTAGAGAATGCAAACTTATGATTAGGATTGACGATAGTTAATAAATAAAATACTCTAGTTGGGTGTCTTTTTAAAGCACGGATTGGGGAGATGATTTGAATTCTAAGTGAATCTCTGATTGGATGTCTTTTTAAAACTAAATTTGAGAAAGGGATTTGATCCCTGGGTCTCCATTGCCATCTTGCCTACCATTTCGTACCTTCGTAAATTCAAATATAATTTTCGTTCTGGAATTAGAGAAAAATAACCAATCGTTATAGGTAAGAAAATACCCATGTAGCAGAGTGATCCAATTTCGCAAAGGCGAACCTATGGTTGGGATTTATGGTTAATTTGGAGTGAACGAATAGTGATATGGCCTGTTTTATGCAGTCCATACGAGTAAAAGTTTGGCCTTTAGCTCCTACAGATTTCATCTCCGCTTCCATCTGCCGATCAACGTCAACACAGAAAAGTATGTCTTCAAATGTGTGTTGCATTTTGTGGAGTTTGTAAGCAACTGAATTTGCATTTGCTGATGCTCCTCCTTCTCCATGTTCACCCGAATCTCTGTGCTGCATTTTTAAGACTAGTCAATCTGCTGTGGTTTTGAGAGACCAGTTGAATGAGTGTACTCGGGGGGGAAGCGGCGAAGAAGATAATTCTCAGAGGCAACAACTGTGATAACTGCCCACGGGTCACTTGAGTGCTTGCAACTCTGGTACAAGGTTTGTTTAGAGAAGTTATCGTTTTTACAATTTCTAGGTTATTGGTGGGGCGATTCAATTCCACACATTCGCATAACCCAATAGAATCTTCTTGAGAATATTCTTGTAATGAAATTTTTTTTTGTTATGCTTCAATAGTTATTAAAAAAAATTATTTAGATCAATCATAAATAAATATTTTTCTTTCTTTTAACTTTTTAAATTTATTTTAATGTATACATGCATATTTGTTAACTTTATAATTAAAAAATTATATTTCTCTTGTAAACGATTGGTTAATACTTTTTTCCCTGTTATACACGAGTTTCTTCTTGGATGCAGCATAATGGGTTTCTTGGAAGCCGCATAATATTTCTTATTTTGCGGGGTAGTTCTGGTTTTTCCGGATGCCACTCCTAGCTAGGGTTTGCGGTCTTGCATGCACGATCCCTTCCCCTTCACAATTGGAGTTTTCTTTTCCTATTTAAGTTGTTTATTGGAATGGTATTTCATTCAGGAAGCTTCATACATTTACCTCTACCAGGAATAGAAAATGTAAGCAGATTATAGTTGCATTTTGAATGTTTTTTAACTTTCTAGTAATACTTTGGCTATTTATGTCAACATTGTTTAGGGCTTGTAGATTCTTAATCTTTGTTATGAGGACAAACAAGGAAGCATTTGTATTTCATTTCTGTCTTGAGATTAGGTTTTCTTGCTTGGATTTTAAGATGCGCTAATCAATTTCATCTTTCTACAGGAAGATTTTTTATGTATCAAGTTAGTATCTATTGCAAACAATTACCTTTTATTATTTAACCATTTGATACTAAAGGTCTACCCACTCACAAACATCTAATTTAGTGAACACGGTGATATGACTCCCACTATGAGAAACCCAACGACAATAAATATATTCACTTAAAGATGATCTGGGTATGTCGATTCAACTTTGAGGATCAAATATTATGACCGTGCAGGTGTCACATCCTCCTTCCCTGCAGGGCATTAGCAGGGTCTTCAAACCCATCTCATCCCTCTAAAAGTCACCCAGTATGCTCTTAGGTTTTGGTTTCTGCACTTCCACTTCTTTTCCATTCACTACAAACTTCATCCTCCTCCTGACATTCTTATTTTAACTCTTTCTCACATTCTTCTCTTCCGGTGTGGATGGTGTGGTGCTTTGTACTCTCACTCCCACAGCGTCGAATACACTACGAGAGCTCTTCACGTCAAAGTTGTCCAACTGAAGCAAAAGAACATTAAGATTCAAAAGTCTCAGATGCTAATTTCCTATCACTTCACAATAAGACTCTGGTGGGTATGAGAAATTTGTTTTCCTTCAATGCATATCTCATTCTTTAAAAATTAAAGATGCATAAACTTTGTTTGGATGATACCCCTCATTCTAACTCGTCAAATAAAGAGTTGTAACTTTCTGGAATGCATTTTCAATATCCTGCTTAATGTTCGCATTCTGTCTTTCCTAAAAATAACACCCCCTTCCACAATAACTGTTTCTTTCCTGTCAAACTGAACAGTGTACCAAAAGCCCTTTGATAATGTAAACTCCGATAAGAAGCGTCCTCTAAACAGAGAAACTTTACTTGCTACAAACATGTCACCATTTCAAAAGATTTAGCAATTCTTAAGAATTACATTCTTCCTTTGAATGTACAAAATATTGAGGTGTCTATTTAGAGTTAGAGAAGAGAAAGCTGGAATTGGAAAATTTGTAAATTATTCAAACTCTGTCAAACTGAATAGTGAAGCACACTAGCAAGAAACAATTTTCTAAAGACAGTAAGTATTGTAAATGCTAAAATTTATTACAAATTGAGAACTATAAAAAGAAATATGTTTAACTATCCATATAGATATTGCAATTGTGCACAATTGTCTGAGGTATAAATTCAATGTAATAGAGCATAGTAGAATCTAAGAAAATGTCTTACAAATCCAAATATTATGAAAACCAATTCATTTGCACTCACTTAACTGCTTCTTTTCCCCTTTTAAGCTCAAGAATCTTTTACCACTATTATTACCTCTCACATCTGCAAGCTGCTTTTACTACCCTGTTTCACTACACATAATTCCTTCACCACTATTATACTGCCCTATTTCATTAACCCACTTTTCTTTATCACTTAATGTTAAAATTATTGAATAGTTTACATAAGTTTGGCAAACTCTTTAATTTTCCAACTGATGCAATTTTCTATCCCATGTGGAAATGACTCCCTTCATAAGGAACTTTTGATTTTATTGATGTTTGATAGGCTTTTTGTTCACAAATATTTTTCCTCTTCAAGCATTCTAGTTCTTTGATAATGTGTTTATCATTATGTTAGTCATTCCTTGGGTCAATTTGTTTGTGATAATATTTTTCAGATTGGAGTTTTAGTTGTATTGAACTTTGGTCATCTAACAAATTAATTTTGATTCATTTGTAATTGTTTTTAAGGGTCACATTAGAATAATAACTTGGAATGTGTTGTTGAAAGGGATATATTCAGTCACCTCTTTCCACAGTATGATCGTCTATTAAGGCAACCTTGGAGAGTGTCCACTGTATATTGTAGAAATTGATAATATTCTAGCAACATGGCCACCCCCAATCAGTACAAAATATTCGCCAGTTCGCTAGACAATATTTAGTGTTCGTGGTTTACTTACGAAGACTACATAAACGATAAAAGCTAGACAATATTTAATGTTCATGGTTTACAAAAAGGAGGAACTTATACACTCAGTAAGGACAACGTTATTATCAAAATGGAAGAGAACCATATACAGCTACTCATATATTACAAAAAAAATTAGATTTTCTAAAAAAAACATTAACTAACTTTTGTTCCCTTGCTTTCACAAATCTGTTACCTGTAGCAGAACTAGTCTTAGAAAATACATAACTATATTGTACATATGATAAACTACACAGTTTTGCTTTTCAAAGGCAAATTATCACTGTTTTCAAAGATACATATCATAAAGTAGACAATTTTGTTTTCAAAACATCTTTATGACTTCATGTATATTAAACAGCATTTTGTTATTCATTTTTTCTTAAAGATTTGCTTAAGGTTTCAGATAGTTTGAACTTTCATAGGTTACATATCCTAAATGACAATCATTAACATTTTCAAAATGGGCAGAAGACTTTGTCACTATTCTTTGAAACATATTATGCCTTCAATAAACTATTCATTTTCATGCAAAATACAGCCATTGCGGTGTAACTGTGATTTCTCAGTAAGCTCTTTTTACATATCCTGGACTGTTTGACCATGACCTCAGATTTTGCAAGAATCGTATCAGAACGGCTAATTACTATGTCAACTTCATGGTGATCTAGTAAAATTATGAATGCAAACATCTAAATAGTAAGTTTATTCGCAATCTACTTTGGGTTTATTATGTTCTTTTAAAAATCAGATTGATTTTGAGTACTTCTTAGGGACTGATATTGTAAACAGGTGAATGATTATGTACTAATAAAGGATAAACCCTTTCAGTTGATATGCAATTGGCTTTGGCAAAGCACTCTTATTGGTTATATAGAAGTGAATATATTTAGCTATGTAATATGTTTGCAAGGCTGTACATCCATTTAGGTGTCATCCTCTGTTACTAGCACTGTTGGGAGTTTAACCTTTGTACATTACCATATTTGGCTCATCAACTGTATACTGGTTTTCTTTTTATGACAATGTTATATCTAACATGCCTTAAAATAAAAAAAAGACATATCCATAGAATACCAGATCGTTTATGCTTACATAAATTGAGAGATTTGCCACAGGTCTCCTGTCTACACTTTCCAATTCCTAAATTACATATCATGAAATTAACATTATCGAGCAATGTTCAATTTGATGTAACGTAACCCCATTTCCAGTATGTAGAGATAATGGTATTGAGATTTTACTATTTGCAAGCGTAGGATAATTCCTCCTATCCATTTATGTCACCATCTTCAAATTGTCTACTGGGCAATGACTATCATTCTTTTCCATGCAATACCTTTAATCCTTGCTTAAATGATTTTGAGAGTAACATTCATGCTTATGAGCCCCTTACACTCTATCCTTCTCTTCATTTAATCATTTGCTAAGGCGGTGTCTTCTATGACAGTCATACTCTTACCATTCTTGAATCTTTATGTCCATGCATCAATCATCGACTGCTCACTCTGATCTTCTTTGTGTCTTTTGGAATTGCTAACTCATTGCTCTATCTATCTCTTTAACTGTTGTTGTAATAAAAGTTTCGCCTATGAATATGTAAAGTCTTCTATGACAGTCATACTCTTGCCATTGTTGAATCTTTGTGTCCATGCTTCTTCATGTCTTTTAGAATTGCTAACTCACTCAACCATTTCATCTCTGTGTTGCCATTGTAAAAGGCTTTCAAAAATTGCAAATACACAACTACACCATACTATCTTTGCTCTCTCTATCTCTTTAATTGTTGCTGTAATAAAAGTTTCTCCTATGAATATGTAAAATAACAAAACAAAGTTTAATTCTTTACTAAATGGGAAAATGTGATTCTCTCTTATGTATTAAAACTAAGCTCTAAGTTGCTTAAGTGGCTTGTTTCATTATTTAGGTATGAGATTGGCATTTGTTTTCTTTTAATTTTTTTTGTCTTTACCAAAATATGGAATTTTTCATTGCAATGTGTTGTCTATATAATGACAGTTTTAATGTATCTATTTTATAAAAAGAGACCTCAATATCTACTACAAACTTTCAACATACATTCAAAATTTATTGTTATATTACTTCCACTGTTTCTTCAAATAGGTCCTAAGTCAAAGTGGTCAGCAATCATTTTGTACATATTAAACTAAAATAATGGCATTTATTATATTAGTCTATAATGCATATAAAGTCAATTTACAAAAGCTTATAACATATATGTGTGTGTGTGTGTGTGTGTGTGTTATTCAAAACAAGGTTACCAATACACATAAAATATAAAATTACTTTCTATATCATACCCAAGGTACATACATCATATAAAATCTTAATAATATCTATCATTGCTCCAAATAAAATGATATAAGTCAAACACTTACAATACAAGAATACAATAATGGAAATATCTACCAAAAATCTAGTACTAAGACAAACATAATTACCAAACTCACAAAAAAAACTTTTCCAACACAAAACCTTTAATATAACTATTATATCATTAAAGGATATGACAATCCTAATAGTTAACACTACCAATAGTTGTTAATGTGTTATTCACCAAATATTTTATAATTATACGTAGATCGACTAGACCCTTCCACCATATAATCACTATACCACTTTAATGGTTTGTAAAATAATCCGCAATATATATGACTCCCTACCAAAATGACATTCAACATCAAAATATTTGATCATCGCATAGAAAGAAGATTTTCCATGCAAAAAAAAAAAAAAAAATCTAATTAAAACAATATATTAGTTACGATTAATAAATATTATTGATAACTATAACAAGTATTACTATTTCAACTATGCAAATTAACACAAGTACTCGCCACTACGTGGCACTTGTTAAAATAAGTCTTTCAATTGAGTTTTTTTTGAAAGAGAATATGTTTTTCAAAACTTTTAAGCTTATTTTAAATATATTTATTTTTCTAAGTGTTTATACTAATTTGTTATTTATCAAGTCCCATGTCCCCATGTTGCTGCTTAAATGTAAAATTTGCTTAAAATTAAGCAATTGGAGTGTTCCCATGGAAATTTTTAATTAAGAAGAAAGGATAAATTAGAATCTTTTCCTATTTTCGTGTAGCAACCACTGCTTAAAACTTAAAAACAAGATTTGAAAAAAAGGGGGGTTGAAAATAAGCAGCAACTGCTTATTGAGAAAAATGACAAGTGGCTCCACAATTTTTTTCCCTCTTTTTATGTTTCCATTTTTTGCTCTAAAATTTAGGTGAAAATTTTTATTTATTTTTTTGATTGGTAAGAGGTCGCAGCCAAAAAATTTATTAATCAAAATTTATTTTTACATCACTCCACTCGTGCGGGCGTCAGTGGGAAAGAGTGGAGGCGAGAAAACCTCCAGCCTTGCCCAGGACCGTAGTCCAGATAGTCTCTACATCTAATTACAAATAAGCATAGATTTAGAATAATACAATAACACCCTGGGCTAGGGTGAGCAAGTGGGAAGATATTTTTTTTCCCTTACAGGCCCATATTACTATTTTTCAATTGTCATTGTTCTCCTTGTACTTTGTTTAAGAGTTTAAGCCTTGATTGCATATAGTTTTTAGTCACTTTAGCAGCTTTCATCCTGTCATTTGTTCAAGATGGCCCTGCACCTCCTGCATGGTTAGTGTTCAAAACACTTGCCCAGATTGTTAGTCACATGTAGTATTCTATTTCAGATAAGAATTTTATCTTCCAAGCTAGGATACTTCCTTAGCCAATTGTCTGATTGGACCTATCATCCCAAAACTTAAACAGATAAATGTAAACATAAAATTATAAACAGCGTGATTTGACATCCTTCTCTGATGTTTCTAAATTCTTAACCTCATATATCTGAAATTATAAAGTCGCCAATATGACATATTCATAAACAAAGTTTCTAGATAATTTCCATTTTGAGAAGTGATCATCCATAGTTATGAATCACCTGTTTACCACCTTTTGCTTATGTACCCGGATGCTATCCCTGAAAATGGATGATATCCAGGATACAATAACAAAATGAGGTAAATGGGACTTCTGTCATGCCTGAGTCCAACTAAGGGTAATAGAGGTAGATGAGTTTTATGGCAAAATTTAACCTACATTCTTTACTCAAAATATTTTGCGTGCAAGCCACGTATTACCCGCAGTCTCTGGAGTGCCAGATAACCTTTCATTTATAGAAAGCTCAGCAGCAAGTATCAAATGAGTATATGGCAGGGCACTTGGGCGTTACAAATGATTTTCTCAGTTCCTATAGGCCAACACACGCAAAAAATGAGGGCCTTTATTTCCTTAACAGATCCCTCCCTGATTATGTATCCACCAATGTGAATATGTACCTATATATGAGTAAATCTTGTTGTTTATAATCATATATATGAGTATATATTCATATTTATGAATATCAAAACAGAGTAGGCATTTATTGGCCAATTTTCAACATATGTAGACCTATATGAACAGAAACAATCAATAGTAACTGAAAATGACACTTTCAGGCTAATCTTATGATGTTTATCTAAGTGAGCCATAAAATTAACGGTTAATGCATAGTGTTTAATATTATTTAAACCGACTATGTTTATCTTTAAGATTTGGTGAGATTATTATCTCCTCCGAAGTCTGTATTTGATCAGAAGTTAACATTGTTTTACTTGATATAATAATAAGCTAACTAACCAGTCTATGTTGAATCTATGGTGACAAGGAAGGGGCAAAATTGTCACATTATCTAACCAGGAACCGTAGCCTCCTTATTCCGAGCTTGAAGAAGGGGTCGCATTAGTATCCTCGTCCAATTCCAAGCCTTCATCCTTAAGGAAATCCTCGAACCAAGTGGGCTTTGGTGGGATTCTCACATGAAATAATGCAATAGAAAATTAACATTCTTGTCAATTGCATCACTCCTCTCCCTGGTAAAGGCTGCTTCATCCATAATGATAATGAGGTTGTTGGTGTAAATAAATATTCATTATGGATATTATTACACTTTACTTAAGTTAACTTAGGATAATGCATCTCTTCGTAGTTTGGATTTGAGACACTTAGGGAAGTGTGCACATAGCGATAGAGCTTGTAGGAGAAATTCCACTTTTTGTGGTCTTATTTTGTTGTTACACTCCACATTCGGTGGGTCATCCACCTCTTGTAGAACATTATATTATTTCTCCTACCTACCCCTAATATTTCTTACCTACCCTTGTTTCTCATTGAGCCACATGTCATGATTGTGTGCTTATACATCCATATGGCCTTGCCTATATAAGCAGGCCTATATTCATTATATTGGTGAATCCAATTGATCATTTTCATATTGACGAGAATACAGTTTGTTCTTGTCATTCTTTTGTCTCTATTTTAATACTTTTCATTGTGCCCTTGATCTTGGCAAAATCTCACGGGGGTATCTAGGAACTGGCTTATTGTTTCTTATGAAGACATCATAGTCTCTAGGCCTTGGAATTGTCCAGTCATTGTCAATGTCGACAAGAACCCTCTCCAAATCACCTAAGATCGAGGCAATGAAGACCTCCCTGTAGAGAGCACCTGTGTCATCTCTTTTCTTGGTGGAGGTCACCGTAATAGCCAAGAACATGGCCGCCACATTAGAGTTGGCCCTAGTTCGATCAGTATTTGTGAGATAGACAGGGCCGAGGATAGTTTCTACAACATGTATTACTAAGGTATGAGGCAAACGGATAATATGTTTGAGGCGGTCCCTAGTAATAGCACCATCAAAGGCCATCTGCCTCTTTGAATTGCTCAATTTGATTAGGGTGTCCATCTTTGGTTTCACTTCAAACCAGGAGGTATCTATATCACAGAGTTATACCGATCTAAATTGGTTTGAAAGCTTCTGAATTTTAACGTGAGGGCTTGGTTTAATAGCCATGTAGGGTAATTATATTAATGACTGAGCTGTCACATCCTTTCTTAATTCATCTGTACCATACATCCTCCTTAGACCTTACTAATTGATTTAATATAAATGCCAAATCTTCAAATGATGATCCGCCTGTGGGAATATCATTTTGAGTTGCCATATTTAATTTTGGCAAATGATCTTTCAGGTTACTGATTCGGACAGCTAGCAAATGCCCTTCTCATCGGGACACTAACCTGCCATAATGGCCCAGATATCTCTGAGATCAGATTTGTAATGATGATCGGGCGCTTTAATTAAGAGTTTGATTTTTTATACAGTTGTATCCCCATCCTAAGAGCTAATGATTATCATGTTCTTAGGAAGGTTAAATGTTTTATTATTTAATAAGCAGAGTGTATATAAATATGTGATAACTTATATAAATATGATTATAAATTGTATATTAATATATTTGAATATATGTTTAAAATTTCCCATGAATAGTTATAAATATATAAGTATATTTATGTGTATATGAATCTATTATATATAATATGTATTCATATATAAAATTATATATATAATGTGTGTGTGTGTGTGTGTGTGTGTGTGTGTGTGTGTGTGTGTGTGTGTGAATGTATATTTATATATATGTATCCAGTTGGTATACATATGCCTGAGTCTATACAAATTATTAAGTGTGTGTACATGTATTAATATGAATGACTCTGAATGATCTGAAGCACAGAGTGTTAAGGTTGAGATGTTTAATACTCATCCCCTGCCTCTAATTTTGAGCTCTGTCTATCTCTATGTATGTGGTGGGACAAAGTGTTTGGATAAACTGTGTGAATGCTACTATATGGTGTGAATACTACTGTTTTTATAGGTTTTGTGTCGATGTGAAATATTTTTTAAGGATAAATGTTAGGTGTCACATGGATCACTGTCTTACCATCAGTCCCCATGTTAGCTAAGGAGTCGGCTCTTTTGTTGCCCTCTCTGTAGATGTGATTAAAGATGACCTTGTCAAATGTTTTGATGTTCATCAGTATCTTAGCAAGGGAAGCATTTAGCTTCGAATCAGGCATTGCCCCATTTCTAAGGGCATTGATGATTATAGTCGAGTCCCCTTCAATGCTAATCCTCATTATATTCAGTATAATGCATAGGTTTATACCTGCAGCTAATGCTTTCATCTCGGCTTCATTGTTTGTGCATTTACCCAAGGGAAAGGCCATATAGGCCACTTCATCCCCATTTGAATTGTGAAGGTTGCAACCAAGTCCAGCTTCCCCTGGGTTGCCCCTAGAAGCCCCATCAAAGTTAAGCTTGATCCATCCAGCTTTGGGGGGGTGCCACTTGCATTCAGCATGTGTTATGTTGTTGGATGGTGGACCTTTTTCCTATGAAGGGTGGAATCTTTAGACCTTTCCACCTTAGTCTCATTTTTTCATCCCAATAGGACATATTGACATCCCTCTGATTGTTAAAGGTCTGGTTGTTTACCATTTCAACTATGGTTGCTTCGATTTTAATGGTTAGTTGGGCCCAGTGCATTTTACTATCTTTGAAAATCCTCCCGTTTCTCTCCTTCCAGATTTCCCAGATCATAATGAAGGGGGAAATAATCCATAAATTCTCATACATACACCCTATATTCTGAATGGGCCATGCATGGAATAGGTCAGAGATAGTGCTAGGAATAGAGGTATACCAATTCAACTATTTTTTCAACCATCCCCAACAATTGTGTGCATAATCGCATGCTAACAATAAATGATTAGTGTTTTCTTCCTCCATTTCACATAATGGGCATCTGTTGGGGCCTTCATATCCTAGTTTTCTGAAGGTTTCATTGGTGAGAAGCCTATTTTGAATTGCCAGCCATGCAAACAAGCCAGCTTTCGGTAGGCACCTTTTATCCCAACAAAGTGTTAGGGGTAGGTTGGAGCTCGGGTTATTTTCCTTGATTAACAGGTGTTTATATCCTTCCTTAGTTTCATACTTCCCCTTCTTGGACCCAACCCACATCAATTTATCTTCTTCAGAATTTAAAGCAGGGCTTCTTGAGGCTAGGATCCGTGCTAAGAGGGCTCTCTCCTGGTCCGGTAGGTTTAAATTATCCATTGATTTCCATCTCCATTGTTTGAGGCCCCCAATGCAAAATTCTTCCACATAGTCTTTTACTTTCACTCCCCATTATTCTT
This sequence comes from Cryptomeria japonica, assembly GCF_030272615.1. Lineage (NCBI taxonomy): Eukaryota > Viridiplantae > Streptophyta > Pinopsida > Cupressales > Cupressaceae > Cryptomeria > Cryptomeria japonica. The sequence goes on along the minus strand of NC_081412.1, from coordinate 4,271,712 downwards.
CAAGGATGGGTATTATTTTGTTGAAGTTATGAAGTTTGTTGATGGGGGTTTGAGCCCCACATGAGTCCCTCCAGAATAGGGCATCCGCCCCATTTCCAACATTCCATGTTAGCTTGTCCATTATGATATCTCTATATTCAAGCATAAAGTTCCAAATTGTGGAACCTTTGTGTGGGTGGGTTGTCCTAAAGATGCTTGTGGGGTCCTGGTTATGCAAGTATTTTTTATAAAGGATTCGCGCCCATTTGAATTTAGGGTTATTAAATATTCTCTAGACAAGCTTTTCTCCCAGGGCCTTGCTTTGGATTTTTAGGTATTTGATACCCAAACCCCCCAGATCTTTAGGCAAGCATATCTTATCCCATGCTATCAATGGGATTCTAAATTTGTCTTCAGAGCCTTGCCAAAAGAATGTCCTAATATGTTTTGTGATTTCCTTTCTCTTAGTTGAAGGAAGATCCATGCATGAGAGTTGGTAAATTGGCATTGCCGAGAGAACCGACTTAATCATGGTGGCCTTGCCGACAGAGGATAACCATTTCCCCTTCCAAGAGGAGATCCTTTTTGTAATTTCGGAGACCACCTGGTCCCACAAATTGGATGATCTAAACCCTTTGTCTAAGGGAAGTCCTAGGTATTTACATGGTAATTCTCCTATTTTGTATTTAAGAATGTTTAAGATTTTCCTTTGGAGTTCTTTATTTGTGTTAAACAAGATAATGTTGGATTTTAAAGTGTTGATTTCCTGTCCAGAAATCGTAGAATAGTTGTCTAAGATTATTTTAAGTGTTTTTGCTTCTATTGTATTGCTTAATCCAAACAACATGGTGTCATCAACAAATTGTTGATGGGTAATTGGTTCCATGTCAGAAGTAATTTTAATACCCTTCAGCTGTTGTGTTTCTCTCTCCCTGTTGATCATCCTTCCCAATGATTCTGCCATGATGATAAAAAGAAAGGGGGAGAGGGGATCCCCATGTCTGAGACCTCTTGAGATTTTTAAAAAACCTTATAAGGCCCTGTTGACTAAGATTGATACTCTAGGTGTTGCAATGCATTCATAGACCAGATTTATCCATTGCTTATTGAACCCGAATGATTCAAGACATTTGCATAGAAAGTGTCAGTCTACTTTATCATACGCCTTTTTAATATCCAGTTTTGTCATCATGCTCGGCACCTTGTTTTTTTGTACTGAATGGATTGCTTCTTGAGCAATGATTATGCCATCGTAAATAGATCTGCCTAGCACAAAACCAGTCTGTTCCTCACTAATGATTATGGGGAGAAGTTTGTGAAGTCTATTTGCAATTATTTTTGTGAGTAATTTATAAAGGGTATTGCATAGTGCTATTGGTCGGAAATCCTCAAAACAATCCACTATTTCCTTTTTTGGGATTAAAGCTATGAATGTGTTATTTAGTTCTCTTAGGATCTTCCCTGAGTTTCTCATCCCCTCAAGTGCTTCTGTAATTTCCTGCCCCATGAAGCTCCAACATTTTTGAAAAAAGTGTGCTAGGAAACCATCAGGGCCAGGAGCCTTATCCGGTCCCATTTGGAATAAAGTTGTTTCCACTTCTTCCATAGATAGTTTTTTATTAAACATCAAGTTGTGTTCTTTAGAGATTAATTTGGGAATGTATTTTAAGAATTCACTCTCATTTGTCCACCTAGAACCATCTTTATTATTAAGGATATTTTCAAAATACTCTACTGCTTCCCTAGCTATAATCTCAGGGTCATCACTGAGATCTCCCGAGTTTAATTTTATTTTGTTGATTCTATTTATAGCTCTTCGTTGTTTTGTGTTGTTGTGGAAGAAGCTTGTATTTCTATCCCCAACATCCAACCAATGTTCCCTGGATTTGTGTTTCCAATATATTTCTTCTCTGGCGAGGATTTCTTCATATTGGGCCATATTGGTTTTTTCCTTTTAATAAAGTAAGTTATCCATCCCAAGCCTGATTATCTCCTCATTAGTTCTTTCCATTTCTATCTCAATTTCTTTTTTTTGTGTAAAGATATTTCCAAAGTGCATTTTGTTCCATATTGTTAATTGTTGCTTTATCTTTTTTAGTTTGGTGACCACTTTGAAAGTTTTGGAGCCTATAACTTCTGTTTCCTTCCACCATTTTTCTATTAGCTGTATTAGATTTTCATCCCTAAGCCACATTTTTTCAAATCGAAAGGGGGTTTTGGTTGGCTTTAGTTCTTCTAATATGATCAAATGGACTGGGAAATGGTCTGATCCTAAGAACGAGAGAACTGAGGACTCATAAGACTGTGTGAGATTCCCACAAAGGAAGAATTTGTCTAGTTTTTCTGCAATGTTGCAGAAACCTTGTCTCCGATTATTCCACGTAAAGGCATCATTTTTCATCTTGAATTCCATCAAGTTACACTTATGTGTCCAATCTTTGAAGTCTTGACTTGTTTGGGTCATTTTTTATTACCTCCCCATTTTTCCTTGGGATCTAAGATTGCATTGAAATCCCCACCTATTATGTATGTTTGATCCGTATCACTTAAAAGGAAACTCTCAATTTCATTCCACACTTGTCTTTTTGCTTGTGTTTGGATAGGTCCATAGACATTAATTATAATAAATTTTAAGTTGCTTTTGATGCTTATAGCCCACCCGCACATCCAGTTTGGGCTTTTGCTTATTAGTTTAAAGGATATTAGCCTAGGATCCCATATGATGGCCAATCCACCCGAGGCTCCACAAGTGGTTTGTCCTTCTAATTCTTTGATACCTAATTTTTTGTTGAGATTTGTCATTTCGATGTTATTTAATTTAGTTTCCTGTATTAGGAATACCTCTAGATTGAATTTAGCAATGCAACATTTAAAGATACGTTGCTTGTTAGGGGCATTCAAGCCCTTAACATTCCAAGTAAGGAGTTTCATAACGCCATGGGAAGGTCCTTCCCCTTCCCTGCCTCAAAAAGGTTTGTGATTTTAATCTACCCAGCAAGGCATCCTGCTTTGGTTAATAATTCAGCAATTGATTTTCTCCCTCTCTTTTTTAGTTCAGAAGCATAATCCAGGGGTAAGCAAGTTTCTATGGTTTAAGCTATTCCCAGGTTGTCCATTTTATCTATTACCACATCATATTTATGGATCTGTACTTCTTCCTCGATTACATTAAGTTTTCACATTTTTCTTGCTAACAATGTTTTTTGTAATGCTGGTTCCTCCTCATCTGCTATTTCATTAATGAATAGTTCAATGAGGTCATTTGTAACTACATTGCCAACATACTCAAGGATACATTTATTTTCTCTTTCCATCCTTTCTTCTCTTTTCATATCCTGTTCACTGTTGTTATTGTTGGAGTTCTTTTTCTTTTTCTTTTTTCCTTTTTTATTTTTTATTTTTTCTTTTTTGTGTTCTTTTTCTTTTTTTAGAGCATCTTGCCTTCTCTACTGCGTGTGGTATGGGGTGATTTTCTGGTTCCACCTTGTTATCGTCCTTGTTTTCGATGTCTTTGATTGTTTCCTCCTGGTTGTCAATGTTAGCTTCATACCTCAGGGGGCTTAGTTCGACTCTAGAATTTATGTTCTGTTCCTTTGAATCATTGATTTGTTCACTCACTGGTTCTTTAGGTGTGTTTTCAATCTTTGCTTTATCTTTTTCATTTTCTGCCATTTTTTGAGTGTTTACTAGTTCCTTAGCCCTGGGGTTTTGTTTGTTGAACATAAAACCGCCTTTTGGGTTGAATTTTATGTTTATATCCTTATCTGTTCCAGAAACAATTTTAGTCTTAGTACTATATTTCTCAGTATTCTGAATAGGGGAGATAACATCCTTGGATGTGATATCCCCCATAAGGATCTCTGGATGAATCTGGTAAATTGAATAGTTTGTAATGATTTTGATGGGTTCGAATTTCAGTTTGTCTATCTCAACGCTAGCTAATATTTTAATGTCAGAGGATTCCATGTAATTTTCCTCCAAACACTCGAATCCTCCTAAAAAATCCCCTAATTTTTTTAGGGTATGATTGTGGATTAATTCAATCGGCATTTTAGGGAGTTGAATCCATTTTGGCACCCTAATTTTATCAAAATCTTTGGGTGAGAAGTTAGGTTTCCAATTAAAATTTTTGAAACAATAACCTTTAAAGAAACTGTGATTGTTCCTAAGTAAATGACTTTTAAGTTCACATGAATTGCATTTGATAAACAAAAAATCATTTTCTAGACAGGTAATACTGATCTGATTATCCGTGGCAAACTTCAACCAATGGAGGACATCAGAGGTCGACGCTCCAAATCCAAACCATTTGCCAAAGAGCCCAAGTTCATTGTAACGTGCACCCATAATTCATCTGTGTGTTTTCCGCTAATTATCACTATGTTATCCGTGTTGAAGCTTGGTGGCTTCTGAGTGATTTTAGGGCATTGTTTAGGGTTGAAACCCTCCTTGCACCTAGTTTGGCTGTATGACTTTGAGCTTGTCACGGAGGGTCTTCTTAACCCTAATTTTATTCTGTTAGCCCCAGAAGCAACATCGTTTTGGGCTCGAGATAAACTCTCCGCATGGGAGAATGGTAAATAAGAAATCCTTTCATTGTTAGGGTGCCATTTATCCTGAGAGGCCTTCGAGATGGGCTAAACTTCCCCTTTCTGCTCTGTTAAAGGATTTGCTTGTTTTATTAAAGGTGCCCAAGGGTTCTGCTGAGTTTGTCTCCAGACTAGCTTTACCGAAGTCAAGGGAGAATCATCTGTGTTTCTCAAGATGAGGAGGGAACCCTTTGGGACCCCGACAACCCTTTTGCATATCTCATTAAGTCGAAGATTAGTTAAATTTGCTCCTGTGGCATATGATTGAGAGACATTTAGGGCTTCGAATCTATTCGAGGTGCGCACATCATTTTTATGGACCCCCTGTAGATTAAATCCGCTCTACCATGTCCCGAAAATCCTCCCCTGCCTTCAGGGATGTTTCGAGGGTTTTGTAGAAATGTTTCTGCTTATCGCAATAGTTCGCATTTTTGCCATTTCTTTTTTAATTTAGGTGAAAATTTATTATTATTAAAGACTATATTAAAAATACAATTTAAAATAAGTGTTTGTTTTTATAAGTAACAAAATTCAACTTTCATGGGGCCACCAGCTCCACAAATTGCTGCTAAAAAATTTGAGCAGCAGTTGCTAGCCAAAATAAGCTAAGCAGTCGCATGGGGATCCGCCCTAAGGATTTAAGATTATATCTCTTTATTCTTTTTTAATTTATTTATGTAAATAAAAAAACATTAAAGTTTATTTTATTTGTGTGAGAATTATTCTATTATTATATAAAATTGAAGTTTGATGGAATTATTTTATTTACTATATGTTTGAAAATATAAGTGTCTTTATTTTATTATTGTAATGGTGGAAACCCTAAAAACCATTTTTTTTTTTTAGGACCTAATTACATTAAAGAGGGGTGAATCCAATAGATCTAGCCTCAATCCAACAAAGGAAGGGCTAAGAATTCTTACTAGATTCACTATTCGAACTGTGATTCTCTCTTTCTAAGTTGAATTGTGAAAGTGTTTGAAATTAGGGTAAATATGTGGATGTTGAAGATATCAGGCATAAATGGTGAGCTATAGTTGTCAAACAGAGCCACGAACCTGGATCTGAGCAATATGTGAATGTTTGGACCTATTCCCAAAAGGTCGACTTGAATTGTTAGGACCAGAATGTCGGTTGCTCTAGTCCTCCGCACTTTTTGTTGCCCAAAAGGGAACCTATTCATCTTCGTGAATTATGTCGATCCTAAAAAATTACAGCTCTGTACCTATTCCTACACATAGTAGAGAAGAAAAAATGGTTGGTAATAGGGGTTTGCCTAAGTCAAACCCCAGTTTAGGAATTAACTTTGAATGAAATAATACAAATACTTAAATAAATAATGAAAAGGTATACGTCAAATCTAAAATTGTTGATAGCGATGCTTTGCTTCTTGAATGTAATCACATATGTTGTATGAAATGGCATGAAAATGATAAAACTCTAATCACACACACATGCTTTCATGTGAATGATGTAATTTTGCTCCACAATAGATGAATGAAGAATATGCTACCTTGAAGATCTCTAAAAATACTTGATGATGAATGTTTCATGTATGCAAGGATGCTTGATTGCTTGAGGATAATGAATTAGGACATGGATAAATGAAATTAAGTTGATCAAATGTCTTTATATAGGGGTATCTAGGTCATTTGCCAATTAGGCTAACCTCCAACAGCCATGCGAAGCCACAAAATTGAATTCCCACTGGAGAGATAAGACCCTTCTCCCATTTAAAAATAGGGCCCAACTAAGAGGGTCCAGGGTGAAGGCGCTTTGGTCTTAGCACCAGAGCATGGGCACCTTGGTCCTTCCCAATTAGGGACCATCATTAAGCCCCATGGTGAAGGAAACCCCTCTAGAAAATCAATTAATGGGTATACATGGCATCAAAACTTAAGAATAAGCACAAAACAAACCTAGATAGGAGACGTTAAAGTAGGGGCACAAACATGAGATGTAAATTGGCCCACTGACAAATTATGACACTAAATTTAGCCCCCACTTTAATAGGAGTATGAGCCTATGCAAATACTCATGGTAAAGTAGACGAAAGAGATGAAAGAAAGGAGAAATTAGGAGCATAATCACAAGGAGTATAAAACATCACTAATTTCAAGGAACCAAGCCCCCAATCTTAGGATCTTAACAAATTCAAATGCATGCAAGGGCACACAAAACAAGACAAGGAAATAAAAAGATAAAAGACACATGAAAAACTAAAAACCAAAAACAAGACCTCAAGTCAACTAGTCGAAGAGACCTCGATATGAAAATGTCTCAACCATTAATATCATTCTTGAAAAATGTCATCTCAAGAACACAAGTGATCACATAAAAGAGCAAGGTCATGCATCATACATGAACTACAAATAGCAAAGCTATGAGCTTATGAGAAGAAAGAATGAAGCATGGATACACATTCTAGATGTGTTTTTCTAGGCAATCCATGAGAAGAATAAGAGAGGACATGGATACACATTCTACATGTGTTTTTTTAGGCGATCCATGTTGGAGAGGAGAGTAGGAATAGTCTAGATGTGTTTTGCTAGTTTCACTTACCCTTGTGCATGTGTGCAAGTGATGTTTGGTTTATAGTGTTAAGCATCTCGTATAAGAGTTTATTTTCTCTGGTTTCAAGTATGCAACAACTTGTGTAAGACATAAAATGAAAATGCCAAGGGGTGTGTCTGGTATCAAGAAAATCTCATGTAAGAGTTTGTTTGCTCTAGTTTTGAGAATGTATAACCTTCTATAAGACAAATATATGCTTGGTTTCAAGGACATCCCGTGCAAGAGTTTGTTTACTCTAGTTTTGGGAATGTGCACCTTGTATAAGACATATAAATTTTGTGTCTGATTTTGGGCATGAAACATCTCGTGTAAGAGTTTGTTTTCTTTGGTTTCAAAATGAACACCCCGTTTAAGACTTTGCAAAATAATAATACAATATAGTACAAAATGGGCGATATGTATGTCACCCCCTCCCCCACCTTAAGATGTCAATATATCCCTATGTTGATGTCTTAAGGAAGCTAAGAACAAGGATACCCAACCTTCAACACCAAGGAAATATCCCTTAGGCAATAATGTTCGTAAATCCAAGATAAAGAGGCAATACTCTTATAAGCAAGAATAAGATAGTTGAAAAAGAGATATATTGTAACAAGTGTAAAGGGGATCCTTGGAGGAGAAGAGATCTTTTCTCAAATACATCCACCTCCAAGAGGAGTTTCTTGAACAAACATAACATCTTCTACCAAAAGAAGGGAAGGAGAACAAGAATGCATACCTTCCTCTTATTGTTAGGTTTCTTGATGAAGGATGACACACTTTTGACCCAATGTGAGAGGTAAGTTTATAATAGGTTACATTGCCAAGTATAAAAGAGGTTGTAATCAATGATACACACCTCTTGCATGAGAGAGAATACTCGAGAAAACAACAACTTCACACAAGGAATGACATTTGTAGACACCCAAAATTTTCATGTCTAATTAAATAAATATTATTTATTTAATTATCTAAGCTTAATTCTTCTATTAATTAAATAAATCTATATTTATTTAATTAATTCATTTATCCTCTTCTAGCCTTATTTCTCATTTAAATAAATACATTTATTTATTTAAATTATCCTTTTCCTAAATTAAATAAATATTTTTATTTATTTAATTATCCCACTTCTTCTATTAATTAAATAAATCTTTATTTATTTAATTAATTCATTAGCCTTTTCTACCCATGACACATGTCGTTCATCTCTTAATTCATACACTACCTACCCCTTTCATTATTTTATTATTTCTTTTACCTACACTCTGATCATAGTCGACCTCCTTTTACACCTCTCAATCTTATCCCTCCATTTCATATAGTGTCTTCTATATAAGGAGATGTTTCCTTCATTATCAAACCCTAAGGAATCAATTTATGCAATTGACTACACTACGATCCTACTTGCAACCACATTCTGTTCTTTGTTGAGCTCTTGTGCACATAAAATCTGAGAGCAAATATATCAAGCAAGATCAATGGAGATAGGAAGAATGGAGATCAAAACCCTATTTGACATGTGATGGTATAATCTTTGTGATTTCATGTGATTTGCATTGTCTTAGGTAATCTTCATATGTTATGGTGGATCTTTGTTGATTGTTAGGCTAGGGTTTTGTGGTTCGATTCATTTAGCCTTTCAATATTGTTATTATTGTTATCCATTTTCACCATATACATTTTGGCACGCCCGGTGGGACTCTTGTCCCTTTTTGCATTTAACATCTTATTGCAGATTTTGTATTTTGAAGTTGTAGATCTGACGTTTTCGATATTTCCGCATCTGCGAACTTTCGGATCGCGTTTTTGATTTTTTGGCGCGTCTGCGACATCTTGGATCGCGTCTGTGTTATTGGCATCTTTTTACTTTTGCAGGTTCCAGGAAAGCGCGTCTGGGTTTTAAAGTCGCGTCTGAGTTGTTTTTAGACATGTCTGTGTCTTGGAAGCACGTCTGTGTTATTTGGGCACGTCTGTGCTTCACATAACCGCGTCTGTGTCACAGAGGCGCGTTTGTGTAGAGGGTAACCGCGTCTGTGTTCACCAGTTTTGAATTTCGCATTTTTCATTGATTCAGTTTTTCGGATTTTGCATTTAGGGTTTCAGATCTGGTTTATTTTGAGCTAACATTTTCAGATCTAGCTAACAAAATTGGTGCAGCTTGTCTTGAAGGCTAAATCGTTTGGTTGAAGGCCCCTATTTTCACAAAGTCTTGGGTTTAAAATTTACCTAACTTGTGTGCTTGCAGGAAGGGGTGATTATTTCAAACAAATCCAAACTACTAACAACGCTTTGTTGCAGGACCTTGGCAAGGGTTTTTGGATTTTTATTGTGTGCCTTGTTTTCATAGACTAGCAAACACTTCAATTGGTGCACTAAAATTGAATCATTGTCTTTTGTGTCTTAAGCAATAGGCTCTTTTTATTTAATCTTTAAAGGGTCTGTCTTCCCATGTGGTCATTAGGACTACTAGTGAGAAGAGAACGACCCAAGTGGTAGCAAAAGAAAAGCCATCTTCTTCCAAACCACTATAAATAAATGTATTCATGGTGAAAACTATGAGTAACGTGTGCTGATTAGTTCATACCGACACTATGTCTCCCCATAAACCCGTTTGATCAAATTTATTTGATCAGTTGTAGGGCGTAACCCCTACCAGCTGGGAGCCTTCTGTATTTACAGAGCTGAAAGTGCCGCATGTATGGCCACATGAGCGGATGCCCTTACTAGCACCATTTTGTTTTAGAAGCCCAAATCCTTCTAGTTGTTGGGGCAGGAGGTCGGACCTCTGGTAGCGGCCCACACACATACGGTTCTTAGTAGAGATACAAAGTTCGCCACGGGGAGTTTTCGTGGGGACTGATGCTTGGCTGACCCGAGAAGTGAGTGCCGAGGGTGGAGCCAGTGAGGTCAAGCATCTAAGTATCCGCTCTGAATAGCGTAGCTTCAGGGGTAAAACCCCATGTGGGATCAACAACTATTGTCTTGGCCAGCCATAAGAATTGTGCTTGACTTATTTTAAACATTCAAAACACTCAAAACCAAACAACAAAACATTGTGTCTTTTGTGTCTTCAAGTGTATGCAAAACATTTTACATCAAACAACACATTTTCTTGGAGTCATTTTGGAGTCTAGACACTTGCAAACATTAAGTCCTCATCAACACTGTGTCCTCTTGTCACGAAAAACAGTCAAAAAGTCAGATTTGGTCACAACAAAACAACTTCACAGATTGGAAAAATTGCACAAAATTTGCAGAAACGCGTCTGTGTCGGGCATAATAGCGTCTGTGTTGCCTAGCCGCGTCTGTGCAGGGCAGAATCGCGTCTGTGCTCCAACAGCAAACATTGCATTTGACAAAAAATCGCAGAGGCGCGTCTGTGTTAAACATAGTAGCGTCTGTGTCGGGAAGCAACGTCTGTGAAGTATACAGGTGCATCTGTGTCCAGAATTGAAAAACTGTTACAGTCCAGCAAACAACATAGTCAGTTTCGGAATTCTTGAGCTTCCTAGGTCATCTCTCTAGGGTTTCATTTAGCATTCAACCTGTCCTTGGGTCTCACAAAGTCAATCATTGCTTTACATCTCACATTACATTCACATTTGTCTAAACTTGAGTCAAAAGGTCACTTGCTTGTCCTCATCATACTTTGTCAACACACTACATATAACAACACTTTGCTAAGTGGTCCCTCATCAAGGTTTCTTACCTTTGGGTCTCATTTGGTCTTACTTAGAGTCAAGGTCAACTTACCTCATCAAGAGAAACTATCCTCTCTTTGGAAGTCACACCTACTCTACTACATACATACTTGGTCTTACACTTTGGACATTGCAAGTACACCTCAGATTCATTTACATTCCATCCAACTCTTGGTCTTCCATACTCTTTCTATTTTTTCATCTAGTCTCACGCATCTTGGTCAATACCTAGTTCATGGTTGAAACCCGTCTTCAAAAATCTAGGAGAGAAACTAAAGAGGCTCAAGAGTTCGCAAACATGAGTTCTTATGAGTATGACAATGATATCTTTTTCAATTCTAATCATACTACATTACCTGACATGGATGTCTATAGAAACATTCCAAATGTTGAGAACATGGACACTATAAACAACAATGCTACACACAATGACAATGTGGACAACTTTTCAGTACATTCAGCAGATGTGGAAGAATCCATTATGAATCCCCATTTCAATCGATTGGTTGAGGAAATAATGAGGAGGGATAGACAATACTTCTTACAAATGATGGCACAAAGTGGAGCCAAGATAGCTCATGATTTTGACATGTCTCAAATAATGGAACATAGACCTTTGCAACAACCTCACCCCAATATGGATCAAAGGAGACCTAATAGTGGAGGAAATAGAGGACCACACATGGTACCTGAATCACCATCAGCTCTGCTTCAAAAACCAGAGGTCCCACATACGCATGGTCAAGCATATGATACTTACCTTCGTAGACCATTATGGAAGTCTTATGTAGAGAAATATGCTCAATCACATACCAATGCTAAGGAACAACCACCAAAACAATTGGATGTTCAAAGGCATGCTCAAAATTTGGACACAAGGAAACCTCATGTCAAATTTGGAGGCAACACAATAGAACATGACATGCCTGTAGAGTATGGTATACATGCACAAAACAGACATGGTGTTCCTCAACATGAATCTATACCAAGTGGTCCATATACACAGCATCACTATAGACCTCCTCCATATGAACATGTGTATGATCAATATCATCCATATATGCAACATGCTCCTCCTCCAATTGGCGCCTCAAACATGGGGTATGGTCCAAGAAGTCGATCTCCACCTAAAAGCAGTTTGGAACAACAAATCAGGGACTTACAAAAGAAAATGGAGGACATAAATACACCAAAGCCAACATACACAATGAGAGACATATGTCCTTATCCATTTGACAAGAGCATTCCAGTGCCTCCTTTTCCTACACACTTTGTGACACTTAAATTTGACAAGTATAGAGGAAAAGGGGATCCTAAGGCGCACATAAGACAGTTTTTCACAACTTGCATTGAGGTAGCAGTAGAAGAGACATATTTGATGAGATTATTCCCACAAAGCTTAGGTGATCAAGCTATGGAATGGTTCTCCCAACTTCCACCTGGAATTAAGTCATGGGGTGACTTAGCAGAGACATTTATTCAACATTTCTCCTACAACATAGAGACAGACATATTAGTCACTACTTTGTGCAATACTAAGCAAAAAGAGGGAGAGTCTTTTGCATCATTTTTACAAAGATGGAGAAATCTAGCCAGCAGATGCTCTTGTGAAATTCCACAAAAACAAATGGTAGAGATGTTCACACAAAATGTTAACAAAGACATTGGCTATGATCTAAGAAAAGCTTGTTTGTCCACCTTCAAGGACGTCATTGAAAAAGGCTTAGCGACGGAAAAGGTCCTAATTGAACAAGGAGTCATTAAGATATTCAAGGAAAACAAAGATGACTTTAAAGGAAAAGACAAGCCAAGATTTTGGAATAAAAACAAGAACACAGTCAATGATGGTGTTGTGGATGCCAACATAGTGCGACCCAAATTCATCTTTTCGGGATCAAGTTCTACAAACAATCAAGTAAATACTCAAACAACTTCTAGATCACGAAGGAAGTACACTCCATTGGGAGAACCACTTGAGTCAGTTTTCAAGAAACTAGTGGCAAACAAGGTAATCACAGTTCCAGATTTTCCTCCATATGAACCAAGGATTAAACCAAATTGGTGGAATGATGATGAGTATTGTGAATTTCACAAGAGCAAGGGTCATAAGACAGGAAATTATCATCGACTGAAGAACATCATACAAGATCTCATTGATAGAGGTGACATTGAGATTAAGGGACATTCGTCTAATTAAGAACATGAGATGTTTAAGGAACCATTCCCAAAGCATGACAAGGGAAAAGCTAAAGTCACAGAGGATCAAACCAATTATACCAGAGCATCTTACAACTATGATTCAACCATCAAACACATCTCGATGGACAATTATGTCTCTACCATTATCATCAAGGACAAAGCGTCTGAGAATTCTACCCAGAGACCCAAGATTGTCCTAAAAGGTGTTCGATCTTCTTCCGAACCTACCTCTGAATGTCATGTTACAACCCGTCGAGGTAAAATCACTTTGCAAGGTGCTCCAACTAAAAACACCACCTCTTCATCAACCAAACCTGAGTATGACCTTGAAGAACAGTTAGGGAAGACACCTGCGCTCATTTCAATCCTTGAGCTATTACGCATATCTCCCGCACATAAAGCCATTCTTGACAAAATCTTGAGAGATACTGCTGTTCCTACTGATCTGAACGTGGACCAGTTTCAAGCCATGGTGGGATACCTTTCCATTCCACACTCCCTTGCATTCACTGAAGCCGATGATGCATCCATAAGTCAGCCACATAACGCACCATTACACATTGAAGCCTTCATACACAAACATCGAATAAAACAAGTCCTGATAGATGGAGGAGCAGGTCTAAACATCTGCACATTAAGCACTATTACACAATTGGGATATTCTGATAAAGCTGTGAATTCTACAAACAAAATCACCATTAAGGCATATGATGACGAAGAGCGTTCATCCAGGGGCACAATCACCTTACCTCTTAGAGTTGGGCCAGTTACAAAGGATGTGGTTTGTCAAGTCCTGGATTTAAATCTCACTTATAACATACTGTTAGGACGTCCTTGGATTCATTAAATGAGGGCAGTCCCATCCACATATCACCAATGCATTAAGTTTCCTCGTAATGGAGTCGAAGTAACAGTTAATGGTGATCCTAATCCATTCATATACTGCAATAACCTGAAATCAAAGACTGAGACCATCATTCCCAGTAATCGTGAGGCTATTCCTTCATCGGCATATATTGATCCCGAGTCATTAAAACCTTCGACATCAAAACAAGGTGAGCTTAAAGGCAAATTTCAGGATAAAGGCATGGGGGAATATACTTTCAATCAGACCATGTACTTACGACAAGTCATGAGTTCCCCAAAAGAATATGGAAGACCACATCCTAACAAGCAAATATCCATCATGATGCTCAAATGGGACCCTACTACCTTTCAAAGGTGGGGCGAACTAGAAGAAGAAGATTTATATAAAATGCTTTTCAGGGACAATGAAGAGGAAACACAAGATCACATCAACCTACCATGTGAGAAATATGGCAAAGGCTTCAAAATGCTACAAAAATTCAGCTATGATGGAAAAAGCCCTCTGGGGTTACGAAAGGAAGGCATCATGGAACCTCTATAGCCTGAATTGACTTTCAAGAAGGAATGCTCGAAAGGACTTGGTTTCTTAACTTCCAAGGTCCACACCAAAAGGACAGAAGAAACCTTACAAATCAAAGCTACCAAAATGCAACAAGAGGATCGCTATTCCACAGATTCTAACGAATGGGAATGGGGTTCAGACAAGTCTTCCAGTGACTACGAGCTCACCGAGATATTCAGAGAGCCAAATGAACCCACAGAAGAAGAGAAATTTTATAACAAGTTCATAGTTGGTCAAGACACAACTCAGCAGGATTCTACACAATCCTTGTCTCAAGGTTTTAGGTTGAAATCACATAGGATGAAAACACCTGTCCCAGAATGCGCTACTAGTGATGATAATTTGGATTCGCTCGTGATCGAGACTGATGAGGAGAGTGCCATCGATGACCTCGATAATTACCTTGACATACCTGAATATAATCACATCTTCACTCTTAGCTCCCCTAACTTCGAAGACATTAACGGCCTTCCCCTTGTTCACCGCCAACTCATTGACTGGGATCATGAAGGACCTGCACAATTGGATACATTCCAAAATGATGAAGCTTTCATTGACTGTCTGGGCATACGAGATGATCTTCCCCCTGGGGACCATAAAGCGGGATACACTATAGAACTCAATAGCGTGGCATATTTTGGCGAGGGTGTCGGACCTTCCAGTCGCAAAAATGTGAAAATAAGAACAACTCAAGGGTCTTATGGCGAAAACCACACTATGGCGCTATCTGACCCCAAAAAAGTAAAAAGAAAGGACGTATCTGAGGGCGAAAACCTCTCTGAGGCACCCGAAGATGGAAGGCTCGACATTCTCCCAGCATCATATGAAGAAAAGTCATCCATGTTGGTAGAAGAGACTATCAAAACAAACATTGGTACAGAAGAGGTTCCACACAACATATTCCTAGCTCAATCATTGACAGAGTTCGAAAGGTCAAAATTTATAAGTTTCTTCAAAGAACGACAAATTAATTTTGCCTGGTCATACACTGATATGCCTGGATTGGATCCGGATTTGGTAATGCATCATCTGACAGTCAAACCAGGGGCAAAACCAGTGAAACAAAAATTAAGAAAAATGCATCCACAAGTGGCATTACTAGTCAAAGTAGAACTTGAGAAGTTATTGGATGTCGGATTCATACGCCCAATTGATTATCCCGAATGGATCTCCAACTTGGTACCTGTTAGCAAACCAGATCGCAGCATCATAATATGTACAGATTTCAGAGACATCAACAAAGCTTGTCCAAAGGATGACTTCCCATTACCAAACATTGACTTGATTGTTGATCTCACAGCAGGTCATGAAATGTTATCATTGACGGATGGATTCTCTGGTTATAATCAAATAAGGATCGCGCCCGAGGATCAACACAAAACATCATTTACTTGTCCGTGGGGAACTTTCTGCTGGAATGTCATGCCTTTCGGGCTAAAGAATGCAGGTGCTACATATCAAAGAGCCATGACTACTATCTTTCATGATCTCATGCATGTAACCGTGGAAGATTATGTTGATGACCTCTTGGGCAAATCCATAGATAGGAATACACATTTGGACATACTTTCAGTCATCTTTGATTGGTTAGAAAAATACAAAGTAAGATTAAACCCCAAGAAATGTGTCTTTGGAGTAACCTCCGGGAAGCTCCTAGGATTCATTGTATCCAAAAGAGGAATTGAAGCTGATCCAGCAAAAGTCAAGGCCATCTTGGAAATGCAACCACCAAGAAATATCAGTCAACTTTGATCCTTACAAGGCAGACTCTAGTCCATCTGAAGATTTATAGCACAACTGGCAGATAAGTGTAATCCGTTTCAGCACCTGCTACATAAAAACATCAAATTCAGATGGGATGATAACTGTCAACAGGCTTTCTAGATGCTCAAAGATTATCTTCTAAATCCACCAGTTCTGATGCCACCAGTTCCAGATCAACCTCTGTTACTATACATATCAGCTACTCCAACAGCACTGGGGGCACTCTTAGCACAACAAAGCACTGAAGGCAAGGAAAAAGCAGTATACCATATCAGTTGCACATTGGTGGGATACGAGCTAAACTATAGACCAATTGAGCGTGCATGTCTCGCCATGGTCTTTGCTTCGCAGAAATTACGACATTACATGCTCACTCATAAGACTAAGTTAGTTGCAAGGATAGACCCATTGAAATACCTTCTCAATAAAGCGACACTTATTGGGCGATTGGCCAAATGGGTGATGATCCTAAGTGAATTCGACATCGAATATGTGGACAGAAAAGCAATAAAAGGACAAGCCATCGCAGATCAATTAGCAGAGGCTCCCATGATAGATGATGTTCCTCTAAGTTCAGAATTTCTAGATGAATCCATTTTGACAATGTCACATGCAAAGCCATGGCAACTGTACTTCGACGACTCTTATACACAGCATGGGGCAGGGGCTGGCATCCTCTTTATAACTCCTCAAGGAGATTCTATACCAAAATCATACCACTTATCATTTCCTTGCACCAACAATATAGCGGAATATGAGGCATTAACAACAGGATTACGAATTGCAGTTCAATGGAAGATCCAGGAATTTCGCGTTTTTGGGGACTCCCAACTTGTCATCCGTTAAGCAACTGATGATTACCAAACAAAAGATGAAAATTTAATGCCTTATAAACAAATGGTGGATGACCTGAAACAACACTTCACAAAGATAGACTTTGAACAGATACCGAGAGAGCAGAATCACGCTGCAGATGCCATGGCTACTATTGCTTCACTGATTGATTTACCTCCAAACGAGACCCGCTATGAGTTCTTGGTGGATAACCTTTTGGTCCCTTCATATGAGATCATGCCTACTGAGACAATATGTGTTGTCGGTCCCAAGTCCCAGTTATATGGTTCCATTTTCACATACCTTCGTGACAATACTTTACCTCCTGATTTATCAAATAACCAACGTCGCACTTTTATTCGCCAATCCTCTCGATATGTCATTTTAGCTGATATCCTATACCGGCGAGGTCTAGATGGCACTCTTCTTAGATGTTTAGAAAGCGACGAAGCTCAGATTGCATTATGAGAGGTGCATGAAGGGATATGTGGTCCACATGCTAGTGGTCCTACCTTGGCCAAGAAACTCATCAGGACTGGATATTACTGGCCCAATATGGAAAAAGACTCATACCAGTTTGTCAAGAAATGTAAGCAATGTCAAATTCATGGAGACCTCATACATGCACCAGCACAAGAACTTCAACCGCTTGCGTCTCCTTGGCCCTTTTGTCAGTGGGGACTCAATCTCATCGGCAAGATTCACCCTCCTTCTTCCAATGGTCATAAATTCATTATCACTGCCACAGAGTATTTTACAAAATGGATTGAAGTCGTGCCTCTCACACAAATTATGGGAAAACAGATTGCTACATTCATCCTTAACTATATCATTTGCCAATACGGTATTCCTGTTTCCATTATCACTAATAACGGGCGTCCCTTCAAAAATCAAGATGTTCATGAACTCTGTGACCGCTTCCATATCTCCCATCGTTTCTCCACACCATATTACCCCTAAGGTAATGGCCAGGCTGAGGCGTCTAATAAAACAATCCTTAAAATCCTAGAGAAGACAGTCGACGATGCTGGCCGTAATTGGCATATCCAACTCAATCATGCACTTTGGGCCTATCGCACAAGTGTCCGCACACCTACAGGAGCTACACCCTATTCACTTGTCTATGGCGCCGAAGCTATCTTGCCTATTGAGGTCAAGCTACCCTCTTTACGGGTTTCCCTACAAAACATCATCGGTGATGAGGACTATAGGGTCTCTCACTTACAAGAACTGGAACTACTGGATGAATGAAGACAAACTGCTTTTAATCATCTCAAGGCTTACCAACAACGAATGAGTCACAACTACAATCACAAGGTCAAGCCTCGCACATTTGAGGTTGGTGACTTAGTTCTCAGAAAAAATCCTAAAAAATCAGCAAGACAGAAAGAAGAAGGGCAAGTTCGAACCAAATTGGCTTGGTCCCTACATTGTTACAGCAGCATATGGATCTGGTGCATATCAGCTCTCAACTACAGAAGGTGAACCTTTGGAGGATCCTATCAACAACATGCACCTTCACAAGTTCTACGCATAGCTCTTCAGAGTATCCTAATTCAAAAAATACAAAAAAATCAAAAAAATTCAAAAATACAAAAAAATCAAAAAAATTCAAAAATAAAAAAAAATAAAAAAATGTCAAAACTACAAAAAAAATTATAAAAAAAAAAAAATCGTTACTTGGTGAAAACCTGACAAACAGGTGCCTTGTGACACAAAAAAACATTGAAAAAATCAAAAAAAGTAAAGAGAAATAATTTCGTCCAACGGTGAAAACCACTTCGGTGGCGCCCTGGGCAAGTACCATGGTGAAAACTGGGTCACCAGCGCCATGCGTAGAGACATTGCTCCTCCCTCCTTCAGGATTCTCTTTCATCATTTCACTTTGCACACACTCACAACCTATTTGTTCATAATAAACTTACACATTCCCATCATGGCTTGTTATTGATCTACCCAAAATTGGTTAGCCATTCATAATAAACCTCCCTTTTCACATCCCTTTCCATCCATAATAAATCAGATCCTATCTGTGGCTAAGGCAAATCCTGCGTCTAGTGATGGGTGTGGAACTAAGAACATCACATGTTGCGAGGAGTACAGTTTCTTCCAGCTTTCTTCAGTTTATCCGCGCACAATCCGCAATAAAGCAGCATTTGCATCACAAATACTCAATAAAGTTTCATCTTCTCCACAATAAAGTATCAGTTTCATGGATTCAGTCAGTTTTAGATGAGACACAGCAGCAACAATGGGCTTTGACAAATCAAATCTTTCAACAGACTCAGACAACATATGGTTCAGTGCTATCTATCCATTTTGTGAAAGTAAACATTGTGACCACAATCAAATAAGACTTATACAAGTGACAAGAGACACAAACTTGAGGACTACAGTGGATGTTGGTGTCGAGTCTTGGTTTTCTTTTGATTTCATCTTTTTTTTGGTGACATGTCTTTTAGCTTTTCTGGGATGTCTTTAACTAGAGATTCTATCTCCAGGATGTCTTTGACTAGAAAGGTGAGGATGGGGTATCGTCACCTATTTGTATTTGCTGTCTGTGGATTGTCTCTTAGTAATACTATGACTTGTCCAAGGATATGAGGACACTATGAGTCTAGTGTGAACTAGGGCATTCCTTGTTTGACACTGTCTTATCTCCATGCAAACGGATACAATGACTTTCTGGGTCGAACATATGCCTCGATTGTCATAACCTACTTGCCATAATAAAGCTCAATGATGATTACGCACAAGAAGCTCTTTCACTTTCATATCTTGTGTCTTCCATCCCCCTTTCTTGATTCACTTCCATCATCCTTCTCGAGTCTGCGTAGCCTGCTATCACATGACTGAGTATAATGACACACCAAAAACATTTGCATTTCATGTAGTTGCACCTGCATTACCACATATAAGTATTTCATACATACATATAGATATCACAACTGCATCACATCCTGCACACAACACATATTAGCACATTTTACATTTTCATCATGTAAATAATTATTTGCATTATCATATTCATTTACATTTCATACATTCACATTTGCATTGGCATAACATATAAAACATAAAAGAAAAAAATAAATATATATTGCATTGTATCATATACATATTTGCATCCGTATCATAAGCATCACATAGAAACATACATCACATAGGTACGCATGCATATAGCTGCCGCAAAGATGAATCATCTCATATATATATATATATATATATATATATATACTGTCATGATACAATGATGTCAAAATCAAATGGCTACAATCACCCACAGGTGTCTATATCATCATACAAAATGGTACAAAATTGATACAAAGGAACCCACTGATAACTCCTACCAACACTGTTGGTAGTGCTAATCCTGTCCATGTCATGGTATCCCATGCCACTTGTCCCACCCTCATCTCCAGTCCCGGATCCTAGAACACTCATCTAAGGGCATCCCTATCTCCGTCTCGATCGTACAAAATCAGCTCCCCATCAATTGGTATCCGCATAATCCTGTATACATCCTCCAGGGTGACTGTCATCTCCCCCATCAGCAAATGGAATGTGCAAGTCTCGGAGTGCCATCTCTCCGCCAGTGCAGTCAGCAGTCCCATGTTCGCCCGAAACTCAGGCACATACAGAATATGTCACAGACCCATAACCTCTATCACAGCTCGGTCCTCAGCTGTCAACTCAGGTCGCAACCTCTGAGTCGATGAGAATCTCTCCCGTGACTCCAACATAGGCAAATACTCCTGCAGTCAAGCAAATCAATCATGTCAGTCATCGTGACATTCACTGTTCATCACAAAATGCTACTTTTTATCTAAGTGCATGTGGCATTCTATCCTAGTGACACTCACTGTTCATCACAAAGTGTTGCTATCTATCCTAGTGACACTCACTGTTCATCACAAAGTGTTGCTATATATCCTAGTGGTACTCCCTGTTCGTCACAAAGTACTACGTGTGTTGCACTCCTTGTTCATCACAAATTGCTAATCACATTTGCACTCCCTGTTCATCACAAAGTACTACGTGTGTTGCACTCCCTGTTCATCACAAAGTGCTGCTCACATTTGCACTCCCTGTTCATCACAAAGTGCTGCTCATATTTTAGTACTCCCTGCTCATCACAAAGTACTCTATTTTGGTACTCACTGTTCATCACAAAGTGCCTTGATCTATCCTAGTCTTCCCTAGAGGACCTGCTTGAGTGTATCCCCTCAGCAGCTTATCCAATCGACAATGTATGTTCATCACAGAACTGCCGATTTGACCTAGAAGACAAAACTTCACACTTTTTAAACACAAACACGCTTTCTTGACATAAATGCACATTTATTACATTACCTACTATGCATTAATGACAACAACAAATGCATCAAAGTACGAGGAGGTTTTGTGGTACTCACTGGCTCTCCTGCCTCAGCTGGCCTCTAGAATCGACGAACACGGTCGAATCTGTAAACAAAAGCCATCGCTGTTGACTGCTGTTGATCTTTTCTCTCTCTGCACTTTAATCTCTTGGATGTGTAGATGACAATGAGGATGTATTTTCCCTCGTGGTCTATCTTATAGACTACCCTAGCCCTAGCCCTCGCCTCCCGAATCAGTCTTCATTATCCCGTGACTCTGTCACTTTATCCAGCTAGTCCATTCTATCATGTATTTCTTATCAAGAGATTGTCTGCAATCTTTTCAAACATTTTCATCCAATCTCTCGAGGGGGCATATCATTCCCATCTTGGGGCAAATTTGTATCAGTTCATCTTATCTTCTTTGAAACAACGCGACAAGCCGCATTGTCTCAAAGAGGGCAAAATGTAGACACCCAAAATTGTCATGTCTAATTAAATAAATATTATTTATTTAATTATCTAAGCTTAATTATTCTATTAATTAAATAAATATGTATTTATTTAATTAATTCATTTATCCTCTTCTAGCCTTATTTCTCATTTAAATAAATACATTTATTTATTTAAATTATCCTTTTCCTAAATTAAATAAATATTTTTATTTATTTAATTATCCCACTTCTTCTATTAATTAAATAAATCTTTATTTATTTAATTAATTCATTAGCCTTTTCTACCCATGACACGTGTCATTCATCTCTTAATTCATACACTACCTACCCCTTTCATTATTTTATTATTTCTTTTACCTACCCTCTAATCATAGCCGACCTCCTTTTACACCTCTCAATCTTATCCCTCCATTTCATATAGTGTCTTCTATACAAGGAGATGCTTCCTTCATTATCAAACCCTAAGGAATCAATTTATGCAATTGACTACACTACGATCCTACTTGCAACCACATTCCGTTCTTTGTTGAGCTCTTGTGCACATAAAATCTGAGAGCAAATATATCAAGCAAGATCAATGGAGATAGGAAGAATGGAGATCAAAACCCTATTGGACATGTGATGGTATAATCTTTGTGATTTCATGTGATTTACATTGTCTTAGGTAATCTTTATATGTTATGGTGGATCTTTGTTGATTGTTAGGCTAGGGTTTTGTGGTTGGATTCATTTAGCCTTTCAATATTGTTATTATTGTTTTCCATTTTCACCATATGCAACATTAAATCATAAGCAAACACCACTTAACAAAGGAAAAGTGGATCCTTAGAAAGGATATGACAGAGATCAATGCCCCCCGAGCGTAGGGACAATGAGAAGAATTACACAACCTCTAAGGAAATATCAGGCACGAGAAAATGCACAATGTACTCACATGAAGCAATATTCAACGCAAGAAAAGACATCAAGATATGTAAAATATAACTCTAAAAAAGACGTAATCTTTAAAGAGAGGAAGAGAGAATTAGATGAAAGATCATAAAATACCCTAAGGAGAGATTATTCATAAACTCTAAGCATGCACAAGTTAAGATGAGAAGTGTCCCAAAAGAGGAATGAACTAAAAGATTGACTTAGCATATAGGAATAAAAGTGTCAAGTGAACTCATCTTGACGAGGGAGTGGCAAGACCTAGCTCCATCAATTCTTTTGGGATAACTAATGAGACGACTCATAGCAATGTCTCTCATAGGAACAACTCTTATTTTGTCATCATGTGCCTTTGAACTCTCATAAAGGGTCAAAACTTTTATCATGAACTTACTAGTCATCACGTGCCTTTGAACTCTCTCCATTTGCGTCCACTTTGTCTAAGATGATGTTGTTACAATCCTAGGATATTTATATTCATTTACGTCTTCCCAAATATTTCCTTCAAAATAAAACTTTATGTTGATTTATGTTGACTTTTCCCTTTTATTAGAGTGTATCATGGTTTTGGTCTTTCTAAGGCAAGGGTCCCATGAGGGACACGACTAAATTGGCTCCAAAAAGTGGTTATAACTTTGGGTTATTGATTTTTTCGAAAAATTAAAGTCGCAACTTGTTCTGCTGATCGTGATCAAAGATCTTGATTTTTCAAAAAAATCAATAACATGAAGTTTATAACCACTTTTTGGAGCCAGTTTAGCTACGACCTCTTATGAGGAGGAGTTTGAAGAGGTGGTCTCATGATTATTTTTTTTTGCTATGGGATTATTTGAAATCTTTTCCAAAAAATTAGGAGCCCTTACTTTTTAGGCTTGTAAATTTAAGTAAGTGAAAATGGGTTGGAACTAGAAATTACCCCACCAACTTACTTAGCTTACTTGTCACATAAAACTATTAGCATCCTTAAATTCATGGGATCACCACCTTTAAAATATTCCTAAAAAATCTCAACATCTCAACAGCTCCAACTCTATTTTTTAGAAAATCCAACCTAAATTCTTTAAAAAAAAAAAAAAAGCCGTGATCAGCCCAGCCCCCTTCCATAAGACCCCAGCCTAAAAAAAAAACCCTTCACCCGCTAACCAGAAAGCACACAACGGATAGAAGATATTTTATTTCGCCGACTAAAATATTTCCCGGCGCGAGGCAGTTTTTGACCTTTTTAAGTTCGAACAAAAAGCTTATCGACTGATAACCAGAAAGCACACAACTGTTAAAGGGAATATTTTAATTAGTTAATTTCTGAGTAAAAATAGAGAAAGAAATCAGCGATGGGCGTTTATTTGGTCCAGCAAATGTTCGAAGGGCAGGGTGAAAGCAGGTGGTAACAGGTTTGCAATGGCAAGGGTGATGGCTGCTTCTCCGTCCATGTCACTCTCTCTCCCTCTAATCAAGGACTGTTCATTCGTCGTCCGCTTTAATTCCAAGGTATTCATTTTCTTCCCTTCCCTCGTAAAGAAGCAGCTGTATATGTATAGCTTAGTTTAGAAATTCGGAATTCAATGTTCCATAACAGAGGAAGAAAACCCATTTTGAAAAAGCTAATGAATTATTTAGCAGGGGTCCACCCTGCTATTCAAAAGGTCCGGGTATATCCCACAAGAAAATGCAAAGACATGATTCATAAGCTATATCGAAGTAGAAGAATTGTATCAACTAGTCCTGTGCAGTGATATAGGGTCTCTTACGCATAAACTCCATAATCAGAGTCAAAAAAAGTTTTCTAGCCATCAACCTCTCGCCCAATATGCAAGTTAAAACTGATTTAACGAGGTAATTGATCTTATTATTTCCCTGTATAGTTGGTGTCGGTTGAGTGAGGTAGTCCTCTCTTTGTTCTGTAATTTGTTACAAACTACACTTGATCTACAACCAACCAATATTTACTTATGCTCTGCTTGGGAATTATTTTTAATCTATCTTTCGACAGGGACGCTTTCTCTGGGCATTTCAACCTGTCAATGCGAAGATGCGGAGACGGGACTTTGGCGGGTAGGAAACGCCTTAGAAATGGCAGGGGACGGCTAACTGTCCTAAGGAATGCTAGCTGCTCACTTCAACCTAGCCTGGAAAAAGAGTAATTAGAAAAAGAAAAAAAAAGAAAAGAACGCAAAAAAAGAAAAAAGGGTATAACTGCTGTGTAATTTTCAGACTCAATTGAGAAACTGCATCATATAACTGTTGTTATGCTATGTTGCACCAAGTTTCCGGGATGGGGACAACAGCAGACAGTAGAGCAAATTACCAGGACAGCTGGGATATGAGGTGACAACAGCAGACAGTAGGACAAATTTTCAGGACAGCTGGGATAAGAGGCCATTTTTTATATATAGTTTTTAGGATGTACTGATGCATAAGTTATGATGTATGAGGGTAACTTATATATTGGTGCATTCTGGTGTTGGATAACCATTTCCATTTTTTAAGGGATGGTAGTTAAAAAATTTAGAAAAATAAAAAATAAAAAATTTCAAATATTTATATGATAAGACATTCACAATATTTATTATCTAACCACATTTTGGACTATTAGATCCGAATTGAGAATTCATGTGAGCAAATTAATAACATTTCAGTGTCTAATCATATGAGTTACGAATCTTCATTACCAATGTGAACATAAAAATTTAGCCTCGTTTTCTGTTAATGAAGTTTTTTAATATTAGATGATAAAAAATCAGTTACCTCTAGTTTAGGTTTGATTTCTTTCTTTTCAATGTCATTTTGAGCTTAAATGAAACATTATTTTTGTGGGGTTCGTTTGTGAGTTATAGACTGTTTGTACCTTTAAATAAAGACGTATGCTAAGCCTCAATACACTAGTTTCACTATATTTGATTGATTTCCAAACTAGCAGGTCCCTTGGGGTTCGTTTGTGAGTTATAGACTGTTTGTACCTTTAAATAAAGACGTATGCTAAGCCTCAATACACTAGTTTCACTATATTTGATTGATTTCCAAGCTAGTAGGTCCCTTGTGAGTAGAAACGTCAATCTACCTAGCAAAAGCTATCTTTCAGTAGCCAAATCTAAACATGACCGAGCCTTGGAGGGATCTTCTCTTTTTTAAAGAGAGGTATGCCCATGCAGGGATCAGAATACACCTTTGACCATTTTTTAATTAATTGAAAATAAAAAAATAGTTGTATTCTGATTTTCAATTAATTAACAAATACAGACAAATGTGTATTCTGATCCCTGCATAGACAATTCGTTTCAAGAGAGTGTCTGACCACTTACGTGTATTGATGTACACTTTTGAAACTCAATAGTTGACAATAAGGAGCATACAAGTTGGCCTCTATAGGATCATACATCAAATTGACAACCCTTATGAGACCTGTCTTCACCTTAGCATCCTGTATGGATGTGACTCTACTATGCCTTTGCTTGTACCACTTGGGTTTCAATGCATAGGCAACCATGTGCAAGTGAGTGTTGAGCTTCTCTCATCTCTGTTGATTGATTGGCTGAATGGGCTGATTGTAGAATGCTAATGTGGGGTACTCTCGCACAACAATGCTCATTTGGTCTAGCATAGAATCAATGCACTCATACTCCTCTCCAAGGCTAGGGGCATTGGCATCCTCATATCGAGCTACTTGGATATCTAGAGTAATGATGGAGACTATATATTTTGTATCACCCCAAAAACATCTCTCTTGACTACATCCTTCACTCTCTTCCCTTGCTTTGTCTTGGATTCGGGCCGCTGATTCCATTTTGCAGTCATAACCATTAGTTTTAATGCCTCTTGCAACTCAAGCATTTTCTCCAAGAGAATGAAATAGGATGCATATCTCATCTCATTAGGTTTTAAAAATTCCTTCTTAGAGAAGGTCTTGAAGAGTGCATGTGAAGTTTGGTGGTTGCAGTTAAACGTTTGGACAGATGACCATACCATTTTAGGGGTTAGGTTAGCTGTATCATCAATATTTGATGTCTTTTTTAATCATGCAATCAATGAATTATTCAGATTTGTTGTATGTAATCTTGTGAGTGGATATTTGTCACTCAAAATCCTGAAAAATAATTTTCTAGTTCAGCACATCAGCATTGGTATTTGTTTTAGTTGTTACAGTTATATAAAAATCAGATTTGTGTTTACAATGTTGGTGTTTCCATGTTTACAGCTGCTGTCATAATTTATCCAGCAATTCATTATCCAATTCATGCACAAGGGTGTCATATAAATATCGGTGAATGATACTATTTGTATCCATAAGAAATCAGTCATAAATTGTAATGTCCTTGCTATTATATTAATGGAACTAGTTTAAAAACCTTCTTCAAAAAATTATTTAATCAGCTGCTCCACTACCCAAGTAATATCCCCAATTGCTATTAACATGTAACTAAACTAGAGTTCCCTCGTTTAACTAGAACATATAGGACTGTATTGAGCTAGAACAGATCCGTTAATGATTCATTTGTTTGAGTTAGATATATAGGACTGTATTGATCTAGGTTCATCAATCTTTAAGTTAATGTTTGAACATTGATACTAAGGTAGCATTCTCTGCTATCAAAATGTATAGTTGTTATGATCCCAAATGGATCATCAGAGATTAAGGCATAAGTGCGATAATTAAGACTCAGGCATCATTTCTTTCTCATGAACAATGGTACCCTTTGGGGTTTTAACTATATACAAATATTTCTATGTCAAAGACACTTCCTTTATTACAATTAAGCTGAACTAGACATGCATGATTCATCGATGCATAGAATAAGAGATCAATCTTAAGTATACAATGTTCTTTCTTCCTAATTTTTCTTTTTCACAGACAAAAAAACCATATATTTGTTGTTACTATTCCAGAACAGAAAGTGTATGCTGGAAAATGCGGTGACGAAAATGAACAACTCGAGTCCAAAAGACCCACACACCAGTGAGACTCTTGGTGCAAGTATGTGAACAAATCAATTAGTTCAACTTCCCAAGGGGTGTCCCATTGTTCTCTATCTCACAAGATCCCTAAAGTCAATGTTTTTTCTCTCAGATCATTGAGCAAATAACTTAGGAATGACAACTCCAAGAATGAGTGATATTTGATTTATATGCATGAATGCATTCTAAGATATATATGATGTTAGAATTATGATGATTAAGCTAGTATGAAGATGATGATATGATAAAAGATTAGCAAATTATCCTAGCATGATATATTATCCTAGCATGACATATTTTAGGATATGAAAATATACTTCTAAATGCTATTATGATGATTTATCAAAGAGAGGCTAAAATACTTAGTTAATTAGACTATAATGTAGATGCATAAAGACTTGGATATATGAAAAATGAAGAATGAAAGCTCTATTTATAGGGAAAATAGGGCAATAGATGGTTAAGATTTGAATAATCTTAACAAGGGTTAGGATTGAAAGTTAATCAATCCATGTTTACAATTCTCACCAATGAAATGGTGACAATTGTCAACAAGAGGTTGCTTGAAAGGAGATGCAAGAAGCATTAAATGGCTGAGAAGACACGAGGGTTACCTTAGGAGGTAAAGGTTAAGGTTAAGTTAGGGTTATCTAATGGATAAAGCTTTTACCCAAGGGGTAAACTCTTGTGGAAGGGTTAATAGGATAACCAAGGTTAAAGCCATGAATGCTTGATGAGACCCTTGGGTTAGATGAGGGTTAAGTTAGAGAGAAATCTCTAACCAGAGGTCAAAGATAAGTTAACCATAAATGGTTATGTAAGAGCCTTTAATGGTTTGGAAGACTTTTAGAGGTTAACCATTTGAAGACACAAAGCCTTTAATGGTTATTGAAGACTTTGGAGGCTTTGAGAAGTGACTTCTTTTTGCTTAGGAATGTGACAATAATTAGGAGATGAATTAGGCTAAATTGGAAGTGGTTAGAAGAATCTAGAAAGGGTTTAGGAGGCAAGTGGGAGATGTAGGAAAATGCAAGTGGAGGGAAAAGGATTTTAATTTTAAAAAAATTACTTTATTTCAACTAAAATAGGTGCAACTTGCATAAATACAAGTTGGGGGATTTTAATAAATAAATTAGATTTATTTATTTGCAAAAATCAATTTAATTAAATGTAAATTTAATTAAAAAGGGAGAAAGGGGAATTAATTAAATAAAGTGATTTATTTAATTAAAGGCTAGAAAAGGTTTAGGTGAATCTAATTAAATAAATTGAGTAATTCATTCAATCAAATAGATGAACAATGAAGAAATTAATTAAATAGAATTTGATTAATAGGAGGAATGGGGTTAAAATAAATATTAAATATTTATTTAGGAAAGTGGTCATATTTATATGTCTACAGAAAGAATACACAAGAATTGAATGATGATACAAGTTTTTTTTCTATTAAAATACTTCAAAACATATACATCATAACCATTCCGAAAATGTCATCAGAGTGGTGTCCTACATTTTACATGTATTTTACTATCTAAAGTATCATTTTTACATGTATATCAAAAAGGCCATAGCCCTATGTCAGCTCACTTGGTTTTACATCATGAACAATATATAAGAGGATTAGTACAACAAAATTGCCTGCTATGTCAGTATACATATAGCAAAAAGGACCACACTGTTCAATGAGCTCCTAAAACTTTCTCCCCAATCCTAGGAGAAGGCTCATTTGGATCTTCAATGTTGAGTCTCTACATATACTGTGCCAATGCTTCAATCTCCTTTAGATGTAGCATATCCATATGTTTCTTTAAGTATTGAACAAACTGGATATCTTCCTTGCAAATCTGAAGAGCACCTTCGCGGACCAAAATCATGAACCTGTCTTTAGAGATCTCCAAGACAGTAGAAACCTGAGACATAATGTAAAATGTGTAAGTTTACTATTAAACCCAATAAGCCTCATCCTCTTGTTTTGAAAAACCTCTCCATTTCTTTTTTTCTAGATAAACCACAGGACTTCACAAGATAGGACAGACTAGAACCGGTTCATCCTAAGGTCAAAAGATTCTACAAAACCAGCAAGGATTTCACTCCAAGAAGGACCAGTCCGAAGGTTCCAGATAATAGGAGAGCCAAGGAAGATGGACCACACACCACAAGCAAAATCACATTCAAAAAACAGGTGTTCAAAAGACTCTTGGACATTACACACACCACACCTAATAAGTTTAGGACCCTCAGCAGATAAAAAAGAACCAACAACTAATTTTTTTAAAAGAAGAAGCCATCTAAAACAAGATTTCTTAGGATCAATGGGGGAATGCCAAAAAAAACAAAAACAAATTGCCACCTAGACTTAGGCCAATCAAGACCCCATCATTGATTAACTCAAGTGAAGATTGAGTAGTCATCCTTCAACATCATGTAAATCTGCTTAGTAGAAATGTCCAAAAAAGAAGAACCATCCAGCGATTTTAGTTGCTTCAAAAAGGAGTCAGTATCTAGAATCTTACCAGGGAAGAAACAACCTGTAGCCTTACTAATAAGAGAGTAGGTTTTCTTTTGTGAGGGAGGAATCCCATATTTAGAGCCGATCTTAGTCCAAGAGCCAAGTACGGTTGTCAAACAGTACATTGCTAATAAAGGAAATACCTTTTTCATTCCAGATCTTAGCAGAGTAGCTTTGAGTCAGAGCAAGAGGTTTGTTATTTAAGTTCACCCCCCACCAGATAGATCTGTCCACAACAACATATGAAGGAGAGTTGCCTATAGCATCCTTAGAATGGAGTAAACTCCTTACTTGTGACCATGTCTTCCATAGTGAAGCAAATACATTAGAGCCAAACACCTTCATGTTCTAATCCCCCAATTCAATATCACATAAAGGGATATTCTTCCACTTTTTGCCTTTTTTAATAACTAACCTTTCAATATTATTTCTGATCAGCACCTTCCAAGGTTCATTACCATACAGAGCTTTGACAATACATTTGGAGGCTAAGGCAATGCCATGGGCCTTGATATCTTTGATACCCAATCCACCCATAATCATTGGTCTGCAACACCAAATCCAATTCACACAATGTCTCTTATTATGACCCATCCCATCAGACCATAGAAAGTCCCTCGTGATCTTCTCAAGCTTATTAGTTTGGTAGTTAGCAAACACCCATGCAGAGGCACAATAGATATGATGAGAGGAAAGAACCTTTCGAACAATTTGCACTCTTCGAGCCAAGGAGAGAAGGTGAGTCTGCCATTTTAAATGCTTCCTCTCAATTTTAGAGTATATCCAATGCCACATATCTTGAGTGGAGGGGTTAATAGCAAAGGGAATACCAAGATACCTTACAATAGAATTTGGACCAGCCCACTGCCAACATTTGCAAGGGACCCAACTTGGAGGAACATCAGACCAACCAAGCACTATAGATTTGTGAGGAGCTACCTTTGCTCCAGAGGCCAGACAAAAAAACTGTAGTCTATTCATAGCATTATCAAAGTTTTCCTCATTCAAAGCCAAAAATAAAGCAGCATCATTAGCAAATTGGGCTTTGATTAGATCATTAGCATTAGCAAGAGTAAGTCCTCTGATAGAAGGCCCAAGTGCAGGAGCCCTCAGAATGTAGAAAAGAGCATCAACAACAATGACAAACAAGGCCGGGGCAATGGGGCAACCTTGCCCGATAGACCTCCTTAGAGGGATAGGTTCAGAGAATTCACCATTAACCTCAACAAGTGTGGAGGAGTCCTTAAAAAGAATATCAATCCATCTACAAAAGTAGGAAGGAAAACCAAAAGCTTGCAACATTCCTCTAATGAAGGGCCACTCAATTCTGTCATATGCTTTCTTAAAGTCCAAAAGAATCATTGCAACATTATGCTTATCAGCTTTAGCCCAATGCATTGCCTCCCAACTAGTAACCAAGTTTTCTAGAATATATATACCTTTAATGAATCCAGTCTGGGTGGCAGAGATGAAGTTGTTCAATAACCCAACAATCCTCCTTGCTAATACTTTTGCAACAATTTGGTAGGAGATATTCAGTAGGGTAATAGGTCTCCGGTTTTTAACCAGAGTCTTATCCCCACCTTTAGGTAACAATTTGATGACACCTTTATTGATGTTCTCTCCAAGGGATCCCTGTTTAAATACATCTTCATATAGAGAAAATAGTTCCAAGCTTATCCATTCTGAGTGCTTATAGAATTCAACAGGTAACCCATCTAACCCTGGGGACTTACCATTAGCCAGTGAACTGATAGCACCCTTAATCTCCTTCAGAGAGATCTTATGACTTAGAGCCTTAGCCTCCTCACAGGAAATTTTCTTAGGGATTAACAACAAGCATTTCTCAAGGGCCTCCTGATTCATATCACCATGTTCAGAAGAAAAGAGGCCACTGTAAAAACTGAAGAAAGCCTCCTTAATGGACATCGGGTCATTGGTGATAGAATTGTTGACTTGAATGTCTTCAATAAGTTCCCTTCTATTCTTGGCTCTAATAAGATTGAAGAAGTAGTTGGTTCCCTTGTCACCATCTTTAAGCCAGTTCATTTTAGCTCTAACCTTCTACCCTTGGATCTTGAAGTGTTGCAATTTCCTTAGGAGATTTTTGACCGAAGATAATTCTCCCTCTAGGGTCAGGGCATGCCCCTTACTCTGAAGTTTCTTCTTGATCTCATTGAGCCTAATCAAAAGAAAAGATTCCTCTCTAGACCTATCTAATGCATATTTCTTACCAATGATCTAGAACATTTTCCTCCAAGTAACAGTGAGAGCCTCCCATTGCGCCCTAGGTCTGAGGTTAGGAATATTCAGCTTGGTCAATTGGGAGACCATCTTAATAGCCTCACTAATGTCCTCATCATTAAGCAAGGAGACATTAAGTTTGAAACCATTCTCCCTTTTAGGCCGGATCACAGAGGAGGGATCAAGGTCCAGATTAACAATGACAGAGATAGGAGAATGATCCAAGATACTAGCAGTGAAACACAAATAGGGGCCTGCCCCCCCTGAGAAGGGAGAGAAAAAAGTGAAGCATTTGCATAGCATCTATCCAATCTACAATACATTCTCTGCTTACCACTTTGGTTATTGCACCATGTGAACCAAATACTAGAAAAAGAGCCCTTTTTCTTCTCCAGGGGATCTACCAGATTAAATCTCCTCTTGAACTTAGCCCAGAAGAAATGTTCATTACCCTTCCAACAATGCTTATTGCCACCACTTTTGTCCTCACCATGTTCTATCATGTTAAAATCAGCCACAAAACTCCAATGGGCATTCGGGAGACCGATTGTCAACCAATTCCAAAAACTGGCTCTATCTTTGTAGTCATTAGTAGCATAAATATTGCAAATACCAAAAACACCGTCTTTCTCTTTAAAAGTGACCCATAGAGCCCTTTGGCAGGGGGAAACACCATTAGCAATGATCTTATCTGCCCACTTAGGACCAACCAAAATGGTAGTACCACCTTTACCCCTATCATGATTGGAGTGGAACCCTATGGCTTGAGCCCACAAGAATTTCAACATAGTATAAGCATGGAACCCTACCACTTTGATTTCTTGGAGGCAAATAATGTCTTTTTCCTTTATACTGTTACACCATTTCCTAACCACATATTTTCTATCATACGTCTCCAAGCCCCTAACATTCCAGCTATGTATGTGCATCATCATAAAATTATTTGGTGGAGGGTTTTTTATTCTTGCACAACCTATTAAAGCACTCTGGTACCTCATTGCCTTTTTTACTATTGTCATTAGAGAGAGATTGTCTATCAGATGTTTTCCTTTTCTTTCTAACCTTTTTACTAACCACCTCTATAAATTGCTCAGCATTACTGATAGCCATACCATCAGCACCAAAAGGCACAATTTGTTTATCAGAAGATACATCCGCCATGGAGTTCATGATACCAGGTAATTAGTTACTCATCTTCAATTCAGATGGGACTTGGAAGGCATTCCTTATTAAACCAGCTTTCTCCTTAATACTTGCAAGGGCAAGTTGTTGAGCTTTCAGTTTGGGGTGAGCGGAGGGATTAATAATCTTCACTTGATCACAATTAGGAAGATTAGCCTGTATTGGGTGGCACTCGACAAGGATGTTGGAGGGATCATTCATGACAGAGGCTTGGACAACTTCATACTCATCCTCAAACAGAGGATTGGAGAGACTAACAAATTTATTACCATTACTATCATCAGTCGGGCAATCAAGGCCAAAATTGGCCTTCTCAATGCCATTGTCAGTTGGGATATCCACTGGTAAAGTATTACCTTCTTTAGTTATATTAACAAAATTTTGCATTTTTCTAATATCACTTCTCAAATTGCCTTCAACAACAATGTTAAAATTAGCATTGTGAGAGTTTTTCAGAGAAGGGCAATCCTTCCTCATATGCCCATTAATTTTGTAGAAGAAACAGGACCCCAAATTGCCCAACATGGACAATTCCCAAGCAAATCTTTCTCCTTCAAAATCAAGAGAGATAATGTTGGGAAACACAACCTCGGGATCAAGTGCAACAAGAGCCCTAGCATTCAAGTGAGGGAGAGTGGTTCTCGATTCCTCAACTTGCAGAACCGAGCCCAACGGTTTCAGAATCTGAGGAATGAATGGCCAAAATTCGGGCCGGAGGTTTTTAATTTCAACCCAGTTAGGGGAGGAGTGAGCAATAACCTGCTTGACATTTCCTTTAGGAGACCAAGGAAATGCCCTAAACAAGGAGTGCCCAACATTCCAAAAAAATTTCTTCAAGACCCTATCTTGCATATTATGGGATTTCAAAAAAATTACAAATAAACCCTTCTGAATCATTCTGCAAAAATTGACATGAATACCTAATTTCTTACCCCAAACATTTGCAATCCAGTCATCAAAAAAATTCGGCGAAGGCAAAGATTCTCTATCCATGCATACAAAAAAATTTGCAATATTTCTTAAGCGCGATGACTTAGACCTAATGGCTTTTATCATATCTTCATTTGGCGACAAGGAAAGAGTCTTCAACCCGAGAGGACGTGACGTACCATATCCTTCCCCTCTGGGGTTGTCGGCCGCGCTACCATCACCAAATCCGAGTCTATCTCCATCGGTTGAGGACCCTCTTGGACCGTTCTTTGTATCCATGTGCTCGTGCCTGCAAAATGATCCATCAAAGCTAGCAAAAGGAGGGCAAACCATGGCCGATTGTTCCAAGACCACTGCTTTGTATGAGAGCTTTTCATGCTTGCCCTTCTGCGAATTAACAACCTCATTCTCCAAACCCCCACTACTATTAATGATATGCTTCTCATCATTCTTGCAACTGGGTTCGCTATCATTCACACTACCCATCCGCCTTCGCACGAGCGGCCTTAGGGAAGGGGCACAATCGTCTACCTAAGCCTAAGAGCAATTTGTTAAGAAAACATGCAGAGGGAGAAAAAAGACTAAAGAAACAAGGAAGCGAATAGAATGAAACACAAGGCAACCACAAACAAATCAATCAAACACCAAGGAGGCGACACGAGGAAAACATTAAGCACACACAAGAGTGATGCAGGACACCAAGGGAATCGTAGGAGCGCTAGCAAGCCAGGTCCGAAATCCAAGGAGGGTGAAAAGACAGCCTTCCTGGATTCGTACCAGTTGTAGAGTGCCTCCCCCTTTGATTTGCAAAAAAAAAAAATGATGATACAAGTTTTTGATTGACTTCATTAATATATATACATGCAATCGATCACATACAACAAGTTATGATTGATTATTTAACAACATAGACGTATAAGTCTATTGATAACGAATTAATTACTGCTTGTTGTGACCATTTCACACATCGCCCCATTGAAATGGGGACCCCCTCTTTTTGCTTTTGTTTTGCCTGTTCTTCTCTCTGCTTTTAGGGTTTTGAGTAAGTGAGTGAGTCGTCTGGACTAGGGTTAAGCCTTAGGGTTTCCTTTTGATATTTTCAAGCCGAAGTCCAGTCAAATTTTGAAAGATTATTAAGCATCCTCGCGCAGATTGCAATTTTGAAATAGGATAAGCCTGCCAGGAAGTCAAGTATGTCTCAGGATGAGTCCAGTCAAGATTTTGAGGGCAAATTCAAGTTAGGTCTAAGTGATAGCATTTTGATGATTAAATTACACATTTTGTCTAGGTGAATTTTGACCAAATTTTGGGAGTAAGGTAACCAATTCTTGGCCTTGGAGACGACCTAGCCCTGCATGATGAAGTGATCTGAAGACCTAGATTTTGATATTTTAACTCCAAAAGGGCAAAATCGCTCCTGTCCCTCTCCCAGGGACCAGGACGAAAATGATATTTTGTGCATTTTGGTTATTGACTTGTTTTATTTGCTTTTTGCAGGGTCGCCAGGAGAGACAATCGAGCGTGAATTGAAGATTTTGAAGAATAAAAAATGACAAGTTTTTAAGGTTTAAGGCCAAATAGCTCCTGTCCCTTGCTGAAGGACCAGGGTGAAATGGCTCATCTAGATTGTTTTGGGCCTCATTTGATCGAACTGAAGCATCAAGGATGCAACGAAGGATGAAACGAGCATCAAGGAGTATCCAGACTTGGTCATTGACAATGAAAGATTGAACTTTTGGCCTAACAAGACAAGTTCGCTCCTGTCCCTCACCCAGGGACTAGAGCGATTTTCTTCAAACACACCTTCTTGGACGTTTTTTTGGATTTGGACTCTTGTTCATAGCTTGCAAAACGATGATATCTTTCCCAACAAAGGATATTTGAGAAGAAAATTGTAAAGATTTGACCTTTAAGATGACAAAAATCGCTCCTGTCCCTCACTGAAGGACTGGAGCTTGAATTCTAAGTTCGCCTTATCCTTGCAAGATTTGAATGATTTCGCGATTTGAGAAGAACAAGGAAAGTGTGTTTTATTCGTTGAATATAATTTGAGCGACCAACTAGCAAGGAAACATGCTAAGATGACAAAAATAGCTCCTGTCCCTCTCTCAGGGACCAAGGCGATTTTAAAGGAAGCTCCTCTCCCTCTCCTAGGGACCAGAGCGATTTTCTGAAAAGACAATTTTTTAGCAAGGGTGAAGCAAGTTCTACGTTTGGGATGAGTAAAGGAAGGCATAATAGCTCCATTGAAGATAATTTTGAAAGATTGTAAAACACAAGTGAAGCCTAAATGGCCAAGGCGCTCCTATCCCTCACCTAGGGACCAGGGCGAAAAATGCATTATCAAGTTTCCCTTCCAACTGTGGTCGAATCCAGGTCAAGGCACAATATGAAGATGATATTCGAAAAGCTTCAAGGGAAAACAAAGTTGCAAGGACCGCACAACTGGACGAATAATGGCCAAAGTGCTCTTGTCCCTCTCCAAGGGACCAGAGCGAAATATTCAACTATGCCTAATTTTAAAATGCCAATTTCGTTTCCAACATTCGAGATGGAGTAAACAATGACGTTTTTCACCTTGAAGGCAATTGGAAGTTGACACGATCAAGGGTTTGCACCAAGAACTAAATGGCGCTCTTGTCCTTCACTCAAGGACCAAGGCGATTTTCATAAAAACAATCATTCCTTTCCAAAACCACGTCAAGGCGAAGTCATGCAAAGTCCAAAATATCTTTAGGAAGACGATGAATAAGGAGCCAACCTTAAAAAATTGACTAACTTAAGCACAAATGCAAAATCGCTCCTGTCCTTCACTGAAGGACCAGGGCGAATATCCTTGGGAGAGCTCATTTGGTCTTGAGAAAGCAAATTGGACATGCATGAAACGAACAATAAAGATCATTGCCTGCCTCACAACTCGATTTGGCAATTAAAGAGACAAGGACCAAGGGTAAAAAGTAAAGATCGCTCCTGTCCCTCACCAAGGGACCAGGGCGAAAATCTCTAGAATATCAAGTTTGCCTTGCAAAGGACAAGTTAAGCATGTATGGAATGGATGGATGAAATCATCACTTGCCCTGTAACATGAATTGGTGATTAGAAGATAAAGATCAAGGGCAAAAGTAGAAAATCGCTCCTGTCCCTCTCCAAGGGACCAGGGCGAAAATGTTCCAAGGTACGCCTCTTCCAAAGATCACATGAATCAAACTCAAGGTTCCAAGCGAAAATGCCATTTTGAACATCAAGGATGAAGTTTCAAACGTAAAAAATTGAAAGATGGAGGACCAAAATGCATGGGCGCTCCTGTCCCTCTCCCAGGGACCAAAGCGATGTTGATAGATGTCCCTTATATCTCCTATGCCTAGGCGCCAATAATTTTTTGAATTACATTAAATGCCAAATTTGCTAAAACGTGAGATATTTAATTAAATGGGCATTTAATAAGTTCGCATAAGGCATTTAATAAATAATTTAGCCTTTTAAAAAATCGAAATTTAATTGCAAAGGCATTTAATTAATTATTAATTTAAATAAAAAAGAGAACGCTTGGGGTTTTATTTTAAATATTTTAATAAAGGTCGGCCTCCTTTTTATTTAATTTGTGTTTGTTTTCACCTATTTTCTAAGTCGGCCTATGGGCAATGGCAAAGCATAAGCGCCTATATATGGGAGGTACTTTGAGGCATTTTAATCCATCATTCAATCATTGTCTACATGCGATTTGGAGAAGCAATAAAAAGTGCGAATTTTGATCCAAGGAGAGGTGCGATTTTTCAATCCAAGGAGAAGTGCGAACTTTGCTAGAGGTTAGAGGTGGAGCGAGTTTTCCTCAAGACGTTGAAGCCCCAAGGGTGGTGAAGTTGATGAAGGAGGCGCCTTTGCTAGAAGTCTTCGATCTTCATTTTGCCTAGCAAATTTCTTAATTTTTGCATTGTTTTTTAGAGCTAGTTCTCAAAGAGAGGTATGGCAAGATCTCCTTCGTTCAAATTTTGAAATTTTGAATTTCCAATTGCATAGTCATATTTAGGAAATGATAATTCAAAGACTTATCATGAAGTTTTCTAAATTTTAAAATTTTAATCCAATCTATATTTCTACGTTCCAAGGTATATTGCTCATTATGAAATGTTATGTAGGTGTCAAGATGGCGACCCCAAAGGCAGGAGCATCCAGCAGTCGTCCGGCTCTCATGAAGGAAGATCAAAGGAATGAAGAAATGGAGACCAAGATCGTGTCAAAATGGAGCAACATTGGAGATACCAACTTGGGAAACTTCAGTGTGAAGAAGTTTCGAGAGGTCCCTTACATTGGGAAGCCATCACCTGTCGCGAGGAGAATAATTGAAAGTGGCATTATCAAGGCGGCCGTCTTCCCTCCAGCAATCCAGTGTCATGAGCTGATGATCGAGTGTGCCCGCCATTACGACCCACAGTCAAGATCGATCGTGTCCAAGGAAGGAAACACTTTAGCTTATCTTTCAGAAGAGGCTATAAGTGAAGCTCTTCACCTACCAGAACATAAAGATATGATTTACAAAAGTTTGGAAGGAGCTAGATCCATGTACGAAGATGATCCAGACACTTGCTTGGGCATCATCAACAAGAATTGGTTACTCAAAAGTCGTCCTCGCCTGAGCAAGATTCCCAACACACCACACAGGATCGACTTCCAGGAGGAATACAGAGATTTGATAACCTTACTCAATCGAGTTACAGGGGCTCCTCAAGCCTTCTATTTTGAGAAGTGGATGTTCTTCTTCATCCAAGTGATAGTTCAGGGAAAGGGAACAATTCATTGGGCTAGAATTATTAGCCATTGCTTGGACGTGCAGTTGAGAAGACTGAAGGCTACTAAATCCTTCCACATGAGCTCGTACATCATGTATGCCTTGATCAGGAGTTTTGAATATGCAGGACTACCTCACAGAGGAGTAATTGGAAGAGGACCTGGAGAAGTCAGAGTTTGTGATTCTTATGTTCATTTGCATCATCCACCAGGAAGCAACTACAAGTTAGTCAA
This sequence comes from Cryptomeria japonica, assembly GCF_030272615.1. Classification (NCBI taxonomy): domain Eukaryota; kingdom Viridiplantae; phylum Streptophyta; class Pinopsida; order Cupressales; family Cupressaceae; genus Cryptomeria; species Cryptomeria japonica. Next base: position 4,232,084 of record NC_081412.1, on the reverse strand, counting down.
TGATACCTTCACGATGAACATCACCAGGACACTACAAGGCGGGATTCACAATCGGATATCTCAAGAGGCACAAGAGCTTGTAAAGAGGTACAGTGCTTGGTTTATCCAATTCCAGAAGTTTACATATATTAGAGTTCATGGATGTCCTTCACTTCCATATATGTTGCCAAGATATCCGACAGACCAGATAGTATTACTTGAGGTAACTAGACAGTTGGCAGCTTATGCAAAGGCATTTAGACACAGGCATGGAAATGGAATTCTTGTACCTATCTTACTAGGAAATTCAGTTGAGGTATGTCCTAATGCTCCAGCTTTAGATGATGCAGAAAGAGAGTTGGCCTTATATTCATTTTCATTCTTTTCATTAAGGGAGAATTTCGATCCTTATGGGTATATAGAGGAGACAGTTGGTAGAAAGTACAAGCATGAATGTCAGGTAGAGGACTTTTGGATGAATCTCTCAGATGATTTAGAAGTGAAAAGAAAGATGCATTCCAAATTGCCTTTGGATTTCATCAGGAAATGCAAGGTTTATAGAGTGGCCGATCAAGCTCAGGACAGTGGCAGGCACCTCCAGTCATCTTATGATAGAGAGGACAAGGCAGTGAAGATAGATTGGAATGAACCTGAGGTTGTGGACTTAAAAGCTATGATGGCTCCAGTTTTGTCCTGTACTCGCAGATGGGTTGATGTGCAACATCAAAAGTCGAGAGAGCAAAATATATCTATGACTTTTACTTTGGAGGAAAGATCGACAGAAGGAGGAGCAAGCGCAAGTGAAGGCCATCCTCATCCTAGAAGCACAAGCGAAGGCAATCCTCACCCCAGAAGCGTAAGTGAAGGCAATCCTCATCCTAGAGGTGCGAAGAGGAAGAAAAGACCTGAGAAAAGAGAATCTTCCAAGAAGAAGCAAGAGGCCAATCGAGATCGCTCATCCGGCACATCTTCTTGACAAGAGAAGAGGACACTTGAAGTGGAAGAATCTATGGAATCCATGGTTCAGAATGATAAACATGAAGAAGGACAGGCATCTCAACGTTCATCAAGTCAATCTCCCCAGGTCAATGAGCTACATGAAGGCAAGAATGATGATGAAGCGACATCTCCTCTCCGGAAAGAAGAGCCATTGCCTAAAGAAATACAAGTTAGAGAGACGAGGTCCGCTATTCCAGATTGGTTGAAGGAGAGATTAACAAGGGCGATTGTGATCGAAGACGAAGATAATGTGATTGATTTAGATAGCCTTGTCGGAAATCCTCAGGGAGTAACAGAAAGGAGGAAGGCCACCAAAATGTCCAAGATGATCAGAGATGAGACGGGTTCCAGGAAGTTGCAGATAGCTACACCGGCAGTGGACAAGTACGAGGGTGAAATCCTTGCAGAAGTGTATGATGTAGAAACCGTTGAGCTTGGTCCACTCACCACTGAGCAGGCAATGGATGAGGCAACTGATTCATTTGAGGCACTTAAAGATAAACTTAAGGAAGAAATGGAAAAGAGTAGAAAACTTGAGAGAGAGGTCGGTGCTTGGAGAGGCTACTTTAGCCATCTCAGTCAACCTTTGGGACGTCAGGATCCAGCAGTATCTCCTGTGCAAGCACTTCCCCTAGAATCAGTTGGTGAGGCAGAGAGAGTTAAGAGCTTGGTCCAGCTTATGAGCTCTTGGATTGACAAATCTCATACAGTTGCAGTTGAGGTCGCAACAAGAATGATGCAGACCATTCATCGGGCTATCCAGGTCCTTGAGATCATCCACAACCTAATGATAACAGTAGCCGCTTTTGCTCATACTAAAGATGTTATCATTCCTGTTCTTCAAGTAATCAGACAAACACCAAGGAAGACCTTAGCACAAGAAAAGATAATGGATGGAGGAGCTCATAATTTACTCCAGTGGTCTACTTTACTCCAGATGAAGGAAGTTCTTTTCGAAGACACCAGTGCCAAATGCAATCAAGTGGAGGAGGTCATCCATCCAATCCAGGACAAGGTGTTTGGGGTTTTATGTACTATTCTTGGCAGAAGAATCGAAGTTGAGACAGATGTGGATCTTTAAGAATTGGAAGAAAGGGTCAAGGTCATCTTTTGCAAAGATGAGAATGTTATTACAGATGAGCAAAGAGATCAAATGTTTGCTACTATGCTCCTGATTGAGAAAATCAAGGAACTCGAACCTGAATGGGACGCAGCTCTTCTCAAGGCCTTTGATCAGATTATTCACTTGGAGGAACGAATGAGGAATCTTCCCGAGATTCCTATGGCTGAGATTGAAGGAATCGTGTCCAGATTCATTGCATATGCTAAAAAGGAGCATTGGAAAGGGAACAAGGTTCTAGAAGAGAGGTTGTTATAGATGACGTGGCACCTTAATTGTCATTGGTCTATGTTTCCTAGATTTTTGTGCCAAATTAAATATTTGGCTATGCATTTAATATTGTTCAATAAAAGGGGAACTTTTGTAATAAAACCCTAATTAGGGTTTAGGTGTCAAAATCTCAGCCGTTGATCTTCTTTTGATCTGGGCCGTTCATTGTAATTGAGGATGCTATTTATACCCTCATTCACTTTCATTTTGTAATAAGAAATAGTTAGAAGTTTAGAGCTTTGAGAGAAGAAAATATTTGTAGCAAGATTGAGCTTTGAAGAAGGAATTTCAAGCAATTGTTGTCTATTTTGGCTTTGAGATCAATAAAATATTGAAGTTATGGTGTTTTATTGCAATTCTTGTGGCTATCTTCATGGTTGTTTGTTTTTTTGAATCATTCTCAATCGAAGTAGTATTTAAGTTTAAAGGACTAAGTGTTGGGCTTGATCTTTGGTGAGATTCACATTCCAAACCACTAGCTTCTTACTGATTGTAAGAACGCTTTGTGTGGTCAACTGGAGAGATTTGAATTACTTAAACCTTCAATCGTCATTGAGCTTTGGATATGTGCCTTTGTGGTAGTGTCCATGATCCTTGATGAATTGAAAAATCATTCATTACCTTAGAAGATCGCATCAATTTCAGTTGAGTTGTTATTTCATGGCAATATTGAAATTGGTAGAATCTTGCCAAGTCTAGCCTACATTGGGTCATTCTTAGGATTAGATTAGAATTTACCCCTTGCAAACTCTACCTTTTGATCTTTTTGAGAACTTGTTAGTTTAGAGAAATCTTGTTCCTGCAGCTCGGATGATGTAAGGCCCCTTGAGGAAACAGCATTCACAAGGACCACTGGTGCTTATCCACACGTAGAGACCCTACATAAAAGAACATTGGAGTCACCCTGATTGATCCTTTTTTGCGACATCTTCAGCAATCAGAGGCTTTATTCAAGAGAGGATAAGGTACCCTTGGGTATTTTATTCTGTGTATGATTGTGTACAAAATACACGTCAACACTACTCAAGATGAAAAACAACATGCTTGGTTCTCAGTTGAAGACAAGAGCTACAACATAGACTCTTTTCATGTCCCTGCTTCCCACTCCTCCTGTTGTTGCAATGACTTATGAATAGTAATGATGATTCTGCGTTAGTTTTGCTGTATTGAAAATATAAATGCTTCTTGTGTTGAGAGCATAACCCCTCTCGCATTTTTCAACATCCATAAATAAGACTTGACCTGCTCCAAGGTAACTTACGGTTTTGGTTGTTACCTCAAAGGTAGTGGGGTGGGCATTACACTCGTGACCCAAGCTAAATTCAAATGTAATGGTAAAGATGTTATGACTTAAACAACCATTGAAAGGTTAATCTCCATACTTGCTCAATATCCATATATATATGTATATGTATGTATGCATTGGTCATAACAATTTGCAAATGCATATATATATATATATACATATTTATTGCATCTCATATGTGTGTGTGTGTATATGTATATATATATTCTTGTGCAATTATATGATTAAAAGTTGAATTTATATAATATCTTGTTTTAGTTCAATTATTACAAGATAAGATTATAGTTCCAATTCTCTCTTTTTCAATCATTAAGACAATCGAAGGATTAGACCAAAACCTGACCAACTAACTGACAAGGTCATGACTCAACTGCCCTGACAAGGAAAAACATCTCTATCCAAGGCCAACTTATCTCTAGATTCATTGTTCGATGGCAATTTTTTCCTCTTCCAAGGTCTACATTCCTCTCCTTGATGGTACTTTCCCTCCCTCTTGAGGGTGTTGGTTATCCTTCATCCACTTAGACATGAAAAAGGTAGCTAGGCTCAATCTTAACTTTTCGAGAATCTTTAAATTAAATAAAACATTATAGCCAACATCAATATAAATATTCATGCCATTAATATCATTTCTCTAATGTTCATTTCAATTGTAAATGTTAGCAATGTAGATTTTTAACACAAAATAAAATCATTCATGTAAAGAGGGATGCAACATTTTGAAGGTAGTTGCACATTGGGTTGTTGATCTCGAAAATACTACATAGGTTGATGAGGAAGAAGCACGTGATGTATTGCTTGGGTTCCATTGGATGAGACAACTTCTCATGGTGAGGATGACTTGGATTTTGATTTTGATGTAGTGTTAGGGGAGGTTGATTAGGGACAATTGCATATTGATATTTCTATATATTTGTCATTTTGTAGTTCATATTTGCAGCCTTTGAGCATTTTGATGTAATTTTTATATAATATTTCATGTGTTTTGTCAATGAATGCAATTAATTTTTTTTTAAATTTTATTTGTTTGTTGCTTTCTATGAATGAAAATATCAATTGAACTCTAATATTATGTGTTAAGGTTTTATGATGTATACTATGATTGCCTTATCAATGCTATCATATGATATTTGAATTTTTCTATATTTTTTAAATTTTCCCTATTTTTTTAATAGTTGTCCCCTACCGTCCCCGAAAACATGGCTCCCTCCCATCCTTGTACTTGAAACGCGTCCCCCCCCCTCTCACTGCTCTTCCTCATCCCCAAAACTTGGGGTAACATAGCTTAACAACCTTTGGACACTGCTAGTTCTCTCATAGATGCACATAGACTTGTGAGATGATGTCTCTAACAACTTTAGCCTCAACGAGTTATCCCTCTACATCTTGGTCCTATTTCTTCTTTCATTAATCATTATGATTAAAATATGAGGAGCTGCATTATAAAGCACAAAACTTCCAATAAAGACTACAATAGAAGACTTGTAATAGTTATCAAATTATATCTAACTGACAAGACAATTTAACATGAAAATAAAAACACTCTTTGAATTACATTTTCAGCAACAAGTAGGCCTAAAGTAACTATTTTCTCTATATAAGGATTTTGAATAGCAATCCTTGCAACAAGTAGGCTTAAAATTACAAATCTAAGTGCAAATGACACAAGTCTTTACAAAATTTTGCATGACAAACAATAAAATGTCGAACTAAGGGTTCTAAGCCATGAATAGTTTACTTGCACACAAAGCAAGCTTACTATACAATTTTGTCCACAAATACCAAAACCTAAATCAAGAAATCTTCAAATATATTTTTGATAATGAAAGCTATCAACTAAAAAAGTGTTAGGATAACCGGTGGACAACTGAGAGGGGGGGGGGTTGAATCAGTTGTCAACAAATTATGAAACTTTAAGCACTTAAAACCTTTTATCGGAATGCATAAACCAAATACTGGAATAGCAAATAAGTCAATTAAGCACAAACATAAATCATAATCCAAATAGCATGCATCCACAACACAACACCAAGATTTGTACTTGGAAAACCCGGTAAAGGGAAAAACCACAGTGGGAAACCCTACCCACAGTCAGATGATACTTCTGCAATAAGTATGTGATTACAATAAGGGGCGTGCACATGCAAGAAGGCACACTGCTTATCACAAAGGAGCTTCATTGACTACAAGAAATCTTCGGATTACAATCCAGAAAGAAGATTGAACTGCAAGAATAACATCTCCCATGCTTGAGTACAGTTTCGGTTAAGCTCAATACCGGAGGTCTTAAACCTCTTACACAAACCCAATTCGATCACCTATGATCAACCAAATCCTTTGCATATGATTACAACTTTATTCGCACATAAATAATCCCATAACCATAATCCCATGACCATGATCTACAAAGAGATCTTACATCATATTTATACAAACCCGAGACCTAAACAATTAGGTCGGCCACCTAAAAGATAATACAATAAATCCATTATATAAACCCGCAAACTAATGATAACCCAAGTCGGCCTGAGGCAGAACAACATTATCCAATCAATAAAGCCAATCGATAATGCATCGGGAGCATCCACCAACATGTTACACAAACCGGTCCATAACCTAAGACAAAATAGCACCGAACCTAAAATAGATTACCATAAGCCAAATGCAACACCACCAATCAACTAAAACATGAACATGATAACCATCAGCATCCTAAGAACCTTCTAGAAGCCGCACCAACACCACTACACAAATCCATCAAAAGATCTTCAACAAAGCTCTGCCGGTAAAACCGTTACTAGTAACCAAAAGGCTTACTAGAACATATGATAGCTTCCGGATCATCAAATCTCGAACCAACTGAATGTGACATGCATATGAATCTCACGAGTGACTGAACCAAACCAATCAGAACATACCAAAGACCAATCTCCTGATCATTATCACAATCCAACCACTCTACTGGGACTCGGTAGACAACCAAACAAGCTAGTGTTGACATTAATGATAAACATCAACACATAATCAATTCCTTCATATTGCCAACAATCTCCCCCTTTGGCATTGATGGCAACACTAGATGTGAAAAACATCCAAGTGCCAAGAAATGCCAAACAAGTATCCCCCAATGGAAGACATCCAACAAATGATATATCAATGAAGTTCTGAATCAATTAACCAAACCATAGACCTGAACCAAACTCCCCCTTTGACTGATATCTCTGTTTAGCTCTGTTTTTCACATGTAAATATCTCCCCGTTTGACATCAATGCCAAAATTTTGACATAAACATCAAAGAAAAACCATAGATCCTCTGAACCACAAAGCTGACTACTCTCCTTGAGTAGTAGCACCATCACATCAATCCGGAATGAATAATAGCTCTGATAAATGCTTACTGGACTAATGCCAATCAACATCACTTAAGTCTCTACCAGAGGGGCAGAGACCCCCAATCTGTCTCTAAAGTACTCAAATGATTCCCTGGGCAAAGGTTTAGTGAAGATGTTTGCAATTTGCTCTTTAGTGTTCACATAAACCAATCTGACTTCATTTGCTAATACCTTTTCCTTCAAAAAGTTATACTTGATTGATATGTGCTTTGTCTTTGAATGAAATACCGGATTCTTTGATATGTCAATAGCAGCAGAGTTATCACAGTGAATAACTACCGGTTCATTATGGCCTACCCTTATGTCTTTCAACATTTGCTTCGTCCACATAATTTGTGTACAGTTACTAGCAATAGCAGCAGCAACATACTCAGTTTCTAGCAATAGATAAAGAAGTACATGATTGTTTCTTGCTGATCCATGAAACAAGTTTCTTTCCAAGAAAGAAAGCTCCATCGGATGTGCTTTTCCGGTCATCTTTATTTCCAGCCCAATTTGCATCTGTATATGCGTAAAGTCATCATCTTTAGGATACCATAAACCATATTCAGTTGTTCCTTGTAAATATCTGAAAATCCTTTTCACTACACTCATGATTCTCTCTTGGATCACTCTGATATCTTGATATAATACAAACTGCATTCATTATATCCGGTCTAGTCTAAGTCAAATATAACAAACCTCTAATCATAGATTTGTACCTTGTAGGATTTACCGGAGCTGATACATCTTTCTATGTCAATTTCTCACTTGTAACCATAGGAGTACCAACCGGTTTAGAATTTTCCATACCAAATTTCTTCAACAACTCTCTAGCATACTTAGTTTGACAGATGAAAATACCTTTATCAGTCTGCGTAATCTGCAAACCTAAGAAAAATCTCATTTCTCCAATCATAGACATCTCAAATTCATTCTTCATATTACCAGAGAATTCCATACATAACTTTTCTTCACCTCCAAAAATGATATCATCAACAAAGACCTCAACAATCAATATGTCATCATCAGTGATCTTATAATACAAGTTACTGTCAGCATTACCTTTAGTAAAACCAAGCTTCAAAAGGTATTTGTCCAATCTGGCATACCAAGCTCTAGAGGCTTGCTTCAATCCATATAAAACTTTCTTCAATCTACAAACCATGTTTTTGTCATCTGAAAGTGAAAATCCATCGGGCTGCTCTATGTAGACTTCCTCTTCAAGATCTCCATTTAGAAATGCACACTTAACATCTATCTGATAAACCTTGTATTTCTTATGGGCAGCATAAGCAAGAAATAATCTCACAACTTCAATCCTTGCTATCGGAGCAAAAGTTTCATCATAATCAATTCCTTCCTTTTGAGAATATTCTTTGCAGACCAATCTAGCCGTGTTTCTCACAACTTGTCCATCTTCATTCAATTTATTCCTAAAAACCCATTTAGTTCCCAATAACATTCTTATTTTTAGGTCGGGAACTAAAGTCCATGTATTGTTCTTTTCTATCTGATCCAATTCCTCTTCCATAGCTTTCATCCAACATTCATCCTTACATGCCTCAACTACTGATGCTAGTTCAATTTGAGAAATTAAGCATACCTTTTCAGCTACCAACTTTCTTCTTGTCATCGCTCCTTTGCTCGTCTGATCTTCTGAATGATTCAACCTTACATACCTGGGACTCTTCTGACTTTCTGTTCCTCTACTCTGATCTTCAGTTACTGTTGAATTTTCTGATATTGCCAGGGTAACTGGTTCAACATTCTGTTCCGGGTTAGGCATTACTGGATCAGTTATGATCATTTCCACTTCCGGTTCCCTCTCATAAGTTTTGATTTGACCTTTGTACTTCTTATCCACCTTGACATTAACGCTCTCCACAATTCTCTGCAATCTTTTGTTATAACATCTATATGCTTTACTTTCATTTGAATAACCAAAAAATATCCCTTCATCACATCTATGATCAAACTTTCCAATGGAATCATCTCTTTTGCTATAGCATTTACTACCAAAGATTCTGAAGTACTTAATTGTAGGTGTACGACCAAACCATAACTCATAAGGTGTCTTACCGGTATCTCCTTTGATGTGAACTCTGTTGAATGTGTATACCACCATGCTCACAACTTCTCTCCAATAGCTATGAGGCAAATTGGCTTCCATTATCATAGTTCTAGCTGCATCCAAGATGGTTTTGTTCTTTCTTTCCACAACACCATTCTGCTGAGGTGTCTGGGATGTAGACAACTGTCTCCTTATGCCATGTTTCTCACAATAACTGTTAAATTCACCGGATGTGAATTCACCGCCCTGATCGGATCTTAAGCATTTGATCTCCAACCCTTTCTCTGTCTCAACCATAGCTTTAAAGATCTTGAACTTTTCAAAGGCTTCAGATTTCTCCCTTAGAAAAGTATTCCACATCATTCTGGAACAATCATCAATGATTAGAATGAAATATCTATCACCCTGAAAGCTTCTTATTCTAGCAGGACCACACAAATCAGTATGAATAAGATCAAGAATATCATTAGACTTGTCTTGTATACTCTTAAAAGAAGTTCTGACTTGCTTACCCATTTGACATTCCTTACATACCGGATTATAAGGCTTCACAATCTTAGGTATATCTCTAACTGCTTTAGTTGAACTGATCTTTACAATGTAATCAAAATTTACATGACACAACCTCTTATGCCATAGCCAACTCCCATCAATATGTGCAATTAAACATGTCTTCTCACCAGAGTTCAAATGAAAAATGTTACCTCTAGTCTGAGTATCGGTTGCAATCTCTAATCTAGATCTGTTGATGATTTTGCATTTTCTATCCTTGAATTGTAATTGAAATCCCTTATCCACCAACTGTTCTACACTCAAAAGATTATGCCTTAAACCTTCTACATAATAGACATTATCAGTGTTATGCTTACCATCCAATGATATAGTTCATCTTCCTCTGATCATGCATGCTTTGTCATCTCCAAATCTGACCAAACCTCTATCAAATTCTTGCAAAGATAGAAACTTCCTTTTATCTCCAGTCATATGATGTGAACATCCACTGTCTATCACCCATTCATCCTTGTCTTCAACTTTAGTAGCAAGAGCCTTCTCTTCATTTTGAATGACAGGTTCCGGAGCATCTTCCTTGATAGCTAAGAATACCCATTCTTTTCCATTGTCGGGTCCACTAGCTGAATCTTTTGCCGGTTCATCATCAGAATCATCAGTCATACCTTCCTCATCAGCATAGTAGCATGATTTGTCTCTGTTCCTCCTGTACTTATGCTTGTTCTGATATTCATGGTTAGGCTTAAAGGATCTTCTAGCTTTTTTTTCAAATCTTGAATTCCTTTCAAGACTTCTAGATGCAAAATGACCTATCTTATTGCATGCAAAACATTTGAAAGGTGATTTTCCTTCGTACTTACTTCCTACCAGACCTTTAGGTACCCTTCTAGCAAATAAGGCTTCAAGTTGCTCAAGCTCTTCATCTTCTTTTTTCATATCCTCTAGTTCCTTTGCATATAATGCTTTCCAATCTTTGTCGATTGATGATGTAGATGCCTTGAAAGCAGAATCCGTCTTTGCAGCTCCTTGAGGACCAAACTCTTCAAGCTCAAAAGTAGATAACTTTCTAACCAAAATGTTCCTATTGACAGAAGTGTTAGACATTGTTCTCAGCTCATTGATTTCTGTAGCCTTCATTTTGTATACTGGTGGCAAGACTCTCAATACTTTAGAAACAATCTCATGTTCGCTCAGTGGTCCACCACAACATTGAAATCCCAAGACAATTTCATTGACTCTTTCTATAAAAGCAGCAATTCTTTCATCTTCCTCCATTCTCAGGTTCTCATATCTCACTCGGTAACCATCAAGTTTAGCAATTTTAACAGCAGGGTCACCTTCATTCAGAGTCTCCAACTTATCCCATATAGCTTTTCCAGATAATTTGTCCGTTAATCCTATTATTTGTTGATCTGAAAGGGCGCTCAAAAGGGCTTCTCTAGCTTTGCAGTCATTTTCAATATTCTTATCCAAGTTTTCTGGTGGAGGATTGCCAGATGCCGGATCATAAGGAGTATAGCTTTTCTCAGTGATCTCCCAAATCTCTTTGCCGAGACATCTTAGATGTGGCTCCATTTGAAGCTTTCATACTCTATAATTTGTTCCTTCAAGCCTAGGGCTATCCTTTCGGTAAACAGTTGAAGTTGAATGATTATTCGTCATAGGATCTTCCTCAAGTAGTTAAGCTTTTGTAGAGAGGACCAGGCTCTGATACCAATTGTTAGGATAAAAGGTGGACAACTGAGAGGGGGGTGGGGTGGGGTGAATCAGTTGTCAATAGATTATGAAACTTTAAGCACTTAAAATATTTTACCGGAATGCATAAACCAAATACCGGAATAGAAGATAAGTCAATTAAGCACAAACATAAATCATAATCCAAATACCATACATCCACAACACAACACCAAGATTTGTACGTGGAAAACTCGGTAAAAGGAAAAACCACGGCGGGAAACCCTACCCATAGTCAGATGATACTTCTACAGTATGTGATTACAATAAGGGGCTTGCACATGCAGAAAGGCACATTGCCTAGAGCACATCGCTCATCACAAAGGAGCCTCACTGACTACAAAAAATCTTCGGACTACAATCTAGAAAGAAGATTGAACTGCAAGTATAGCATCTCCTATGCCCGAGTACAATTCTGGTTAACTTCAATACTAGAGGTTTTAAACCTCTTACACAAACCCAATTCGATCACCTATGTTCGACCAAATCCTCTGCATATGATTAATGATTACAAATTTATTCGCACACAAATAATCTCATAACCATAATCCCATGACCATGATCTACAAAGAGATCTTACATCATATTTATACAAACCCGAGACCTAAACAATTAGGTCGACCACCTAAAAGATAATACAATAAATCCATTACATAAACCCACAAACTAATGATAACCCAAGTCGGCATGAGGCTGAAACAACATTATCCAATCAATAAATCCAACCGGTAATGCATCGGGAGCATCCACCAACATGTTACACAAACCGGTCCATAACCTAAGATAGAATAGCACGGGACCTAAAATAGATCGCCATAAGCCAAATGCAACACCACCAATCAACTGGAACACGAACATGATAACCATCAGCATCCTGAGAACCTTCTAGAATCTGCACCAACACCACTACACAAATCCATCAAAAGATCTTCAACAAAGCTCTGCCGGTAAAACCCTTACTGGTAACCAAAAGGCTTACTAGAACATATGATAGCTTCCGAATCATCAAATCTCGAACCAACTGAATGTGACATGCATATGAATCTCATGAATGACCGAACCAAACCAATCAGAACATACCGGAGACCAATCTCCTGATCATCATCACAATCCAACCACTCTACCAGAACCCGGTAGACAACCAAACAAGCTAGTGTTGACATCAATGACAAATATCAATGCAACACATAATCAATTCCTTCATATTGCCAACAAAAAGACCTTCTAAAAGGTTGTCGAACGGTATTCTTTCCAAACACGGGCTTCTTAGAGTATGACTTGTTTAAAAATAGCATCAGCTCGAGCTAAAAATAGCCAGTCTTGATAGTTGGCTGTTACATTGATCCTAACAAACCGATTCCTTTGACCATTGCAAATCCTCTGAAGAGGTCGTTGGACCTTGAAGATCGTTGTATGACTCACCAAACAATCTTGTTGACTTCAATCTGACATCTCTTCTCAGTTTTTCTCTTTAACCAAATCTTAGCTGAATTGCAACTTTGAATGCTTTGAAACCCTAACATTCATATCCATTTCTTGATGGCAACCTTCACACAACCTTGAATGAGTGAAGGGAATAATAACTTTTCAACATTTGCTTTATTGGAGGAGTTGTCATTGATGTAAAAAACATGGAGCGTGGAGGTAGCTGATTTCAAGGAATGGTAAAAGGAAACTAAATAAAGTTAATTGCTATGGCAGCCAACCTCCCTCTAATGATGGTGCATTCAATAAAATTTAAAATAAATTAAAGATTGCATTTGCTGTGAGCCAACCTAGACTTTGAAATAAGCTTTGAAACAAATTAAAGTTGGCACCAATGCTTATGCTAATGAAGAGGCCAACCCTCCTTGGTAGATGCGCCCATTTTTGGGCAAGGAAATTAATAATAAAATGAAAATTCTTTATATCTGGCAAACCTTATTCTTGCTAGCCAATATCAAGAAGGAATGGAAACAAAAAATATATAATAAATAAATTCTTTCTTTCCGACCTTATTGAAGAGGTATAACCCTTGGCATGAAAAGGCACAATGGATGGTATAAAAGAAGGGTTTTTGAGGATCATTTAGGCATTGAATTAATTACACATCCTTTCAATCAGAGCAGACTTAAGGAGCAGAGCTTAAGAGCATAAAATTTCAGATCTTATGTGATGGAAATGTCAAAGAATATGAACAGAAAATTACAGACCTTTGAGCAGATCTAAGAGTCCCTTTGAGAGCAGATTTTGATGGCTAATTCCAGACATATGGAGCAGATTTAGAGCAGAGGTAAAGAGCAGATAAGGAGGCTGACTTATGAGAAATATCAGACCTTAGAAAGCAGATTATAAGAGCAGTTAATCAGACCTTCAAGAGCAGATCGTAAGAGCAGGAATCAGATGTTTTAGGGCAGATCTATGAGCTAAAGTCAGGCCCTTTGTCGAAGCAGAAATCAGAGCAGACATTGGGTAGATTTTTTAACTTCCTTTGAAGATTATATTTCAAATCTGAGTGGAGCTTTTAGAGAAGTTTTTCGAAAGGAGTGCGCAGATTTTGAAGTCCTTCAAAGGATTTAGGGCAGATCCAACAACATTGTTATCACCCTAAATTCAAAGGTTGTAACCTTCTGCTTGGCAAAATCTGAGGTTGAAGCCTCTTATTCAAGAGATTGGAGTCTCTTGCTGAATTGGAGCTCAATGGAGGGGACTGGTTTCTCCTGTGGGTTGGAGCCTATGGAGTTGCAAGAAGTTATATATGAAAAGCAATATTTTGCCGTGATTTTCTCCGGCAAGGGTTTCCACATAAAATCATGTGTGCATCTTTTCTTCTTTTGTTAGATCTTAATTGTGTGAATGCTTTGTTCATTACTCTGAGCTTACTAAAATTAAATTGAGAAAGTTGATGCTATACTGATTCATCCCACCCTCTTAGTATAAGCGTGTGTGTTTTCTTCAATTGGTATTAGAGCGGGTTCCTTCGAAAAAGCCTAATCACTTGAAGGAAAGATCTAACACATATAGCGAGTCAATAAGGCTTTTCTTCAAGACGAGCTCCATTGTTTGGTGGGAACAACTATGCTTTTTGGAGTTTTAGAATGCACACCTATTTGATGATCTATAGATTGGATATATGGCAAGCAATTGTGGACGGCTATGTGATGCAATCTACTCCACCTACTGATCAAGTTGGAATAAGAGTATTCAAGAACAGTGCAAAAGCTATGAATGCAATTCTAAGTGGACTCATAGAAAATGAATTAGTCAGGTCATGCAATGCACATTAGCAAAAGAAATATGGGGAAAACTTCAAAAGACTTATGAAGGAGACAACAAAGTGAAAAAGGCTAAGCTCCAAACCCATAGGAGGCAATTTGAAAGCTTAAAGATGAAGAAGAAAATGTTGCTGCCTACAATCTTTGTGTGGTTGAAGCTGTAAACACTATTTGTGGTCTTGGAGAAATGATTGAGGATGAGGTTATTGTGCAAAAAGTATTAAGATCTCTTCCCATGAGATTTGATGTGATGTCCCCATCTAAGTAGCAGATTACGAGAGCCAATTACTAACCTTGGAAGACTGAAGATTGCAACTCCCTATATCAATGTTGTCATATAGAGCCATCGATTACATTGAACTAGTATGGACAACTTAACCGACAACAATCCCACATATCAATCATAGCGTTCACTCCATATATCGATCATCATAGGAAGAAGTATGATGCATACTGATGTTATAACATTGATCTAGCTTAATCATAGTTGATAGTCATAATTACATAAAGCAAGGAGAGCGTTCACTATATTCAATAATATTGTATTGAGTCTATTGACCATTTGCGAAGGCAGTTCAACATCGATATCATCATCTACAATATGCAGAAGTAACATTGTGTTTACAACAATGATTCCACCACACCAAGAGTTCGGGGTAGAAGGAGCAGGCTATATATTGAGCGATTGTTATAATCACTCTATTATCAGTGATTCGTGTTAAAGAAGACTTAGTCTCAAAAATATATCGACTATCACCAAAGAGGATGACTGTAGTCAGCAATTAAAGAAAGGTACTCATTAGGCAGCGAGTAGTTAAAGGGAGAAGTGCAATTGCTAGAAGAATGATTAATCATTAAACAATAGGGGCAATTAAGAAAGGGGTAAGGCTGTGTCCAGTCCAAAGCAAGAGATGCAACCATTCGATGTTATAAGCATATAAGAGGATTGATATTCATTTCAAAAGGGGAACCAGACATCTTTTATTTCTTATTCATCCTTGATGGATTCGCTCATCTTGAGCAAGCAGCCCTTGGCTTTGGTTGCACATTTATCAGTGATACAAATCAGATACACCACCATTTGAAATTGCTACAATTCATAAGACATATTAGGAAAGCATCCATATGTGAAGATCATATAGAATCGCTACTCAAGCACATATATCAGACAAGCATTCATATATAGATCAAAGTTCTTATTAGACCAATACAAAGTATATCACATATCAATAGAGTCAAATCAGACACAGCAATTATGTGGTGTCCCCATCCTTGACCTAACAAGTGAAGGACAAAACAAGCTGTGTAATCAAGGGTGGCAGCCTCGATCAACCTAAGTAGTTACAATTAGAAACTAATAAGTGTACATAGTACCAACATTAAGTTGTAAAATAGTAAAACATTGAGGAGATCATCATATTCCAACAAGGATAAAGACAAGTAAGAAATTGATACGTGAGCATCCATCAAGGCATAAAGACTTGCAAGCATCCAAGCTCATATCGCCATGAAGGTGACCTTGCTAATTAACCATCTTATAGGTGTACAAAGTTGATCTTCTATCAAAAGAGGGTTTCAAGAAATTGCAACAAACCAAGCTACAAGAAATCAAGCAGCTGTTCACTATGACAATCATCATGGCATCCCAGCATACAATCAGAAGTTAGTCATCAAGTCTTCATAAGCACTGATATAATATTAATCAATTTAATTAAGTGGAGAACGGTAATGTTATCAATGAAGTCATTATGATAGTTAGCAGCATTACTAATTGTAAACTTAAGAATGATCGATATTCATAGTGATTATCCATATCAATGGAATTGTAAAGAGTTTGATGATTGTAGGCAGCGGATGACGTTAGATGTCAATTATGATCTCTATCAAGGAATGAAGATTGAGTACAATTACCAAGATGTCGACTAACGTATGGACAAATATTAGTAAAAGATGTTGACTTATTCAAGGTATGAAGGATCGAATATGGTCATAAGGATATCGGCTAAACAAATGCCAATGGAAGTCAGCGACTAATATAATAACTAAATGATATCAATGGTGATTGGATCGATATCCATTCGGAGGCTAACACAGTTAATTAAAGATTGTTAATTATTGATTACAAAATACACACACACACACACTAATCGACATCTTCATAAAGAGGCATGACATAAATAGTTGTTATGAAGATAATAAATAGCAGAAATCTACAAAGAGACTAATTGGTAGTCATAACATAACCGATTACATATGAAAGGATGCGATTAGCATAAGATTAGATCGATTAAGAATGCAAGTCTACTCAATAACAATAATAGTCATGAAATGGTGCGTATAGGACGTGATTATGGATAGGCAAGAGTTATGTCTTTTGCAACGTGACTTATCATTCCAATTACAAGATATAAGAAGGCATTCAAAATCATTCAACCAGGCATCGATTTGAGTTTATATATGTGATTTCTGAATCCAGTTTGGATCGCTCGTGAAGAGCAGAGGCTGAAGGCCCATAATCGGGTGCATAGCTGTATCGTCACCAATCAGAAATAGCCCCCCTCCGTTGCAAGCATTTAAATATCTATCAGGAACAGCAATAGATCACTATTTAGTGATACGAAAATATTATCTGCTTATAACATTGACAAATCAGACATAGCAGCATACTAAGGAGCAGGAAGACATCATTTGCATGCAACCAAAGGCCAATTCAGAGACAGCATATAGATATTATCGAGCTGCACACTTGTGACAACAACCTTTAGCTCAAGAACTTCTATATTTGCATGTATATATCAATATCCATCAGACAAAGCATTGTATCAGGAAGTAATACTTATTTCATAATTCATTTGTTAACAGGCCTATCACATTGTAGACAATAAAAGTAACAAACCAGAAATTGCATTTGATAAATATCATTTGATTCCATTGCAAATTATGTACAAAGTAAGAAGATTATATTAAGTAATTGTCTCCTAAGGGTTAGGATCCGAAAAGGGACATTACAAATTACCATATTGCTATAAGCGACATTGAGGAGATCATTGCATAGTTCAGGAAGTCTTAATCAGAAACAACAAATCTACATCATCATAAGCAATTGAGAAGATATTGTTGATACTTAATAGCTTCGGTAAGATAAATGATTGAATGGGAGATAAATGAAGTCTCCCATTCAATCATCTATCTCATCGATAGATAAATCCAGATCTCAAATGATTATTCCTTTATCTATAATTGCTCTCCTTATTCTGTTACAGTCAATTACGTTACTCATGTAAACTGATCGAGTGCAAACTATTAGACTGATAAACCGATAATGATCCGGTCTTATTCTAACCCTCCCGATTCATTATCGGGTTATCACTTTAATAGCCACCGAGTTTATAACCATCGGGCTTAATGCATTTTGCCGACTCACTAATGTTATCAGGATATTGATAAACCGACTAACTTATGTTATCGGGCTTAAACCGATTAATAGTAACCACCGATTGATATTGCCACCGATTATCATCGGATTAATTATATTAATCACCGAAGTGACTTCGATTCTTTTGTATATGTGATGACACCGATTATGCAATCGGTTAAGGAGGGACACGACCAAGGGGTATCTTGATCGGTCATGTCCAAGGGACATGATCGATCAAGGTACCACTTGATCGGTTCCTGCCTTGATATATATACCCAATGATATGTTGTGGAGAACACATAGAAAATATAAATGTGCTCTCTCAACCTGCAATAAACAAAAATCAGATTCATTATATTGAGAAATAACATATACTTCAAAAGATAAATAACCTTGAATATACCTTGCACCTTGAATTGTAAATTGACATACATTTACATATACATACAGCATATTAACATCGATATATCAGGGAAGGCTACGAGCAATTGAGATATAACTTGCAGCATAACCTACATTGTCCTATCAGGAATAGGAAACTCCACCATTGCAGAACAAAGATCATCCTTGCACAATTATCATCGACCGTATCAGTGCAAGCAGAGATGCTCTATCTATACTTTAATATTGCACAATTCAGATTGTACTCATCATATTTTATAGCAGAAGTGCAAGATCAGGTATATAGATCAAGATCATCTTTGCATACATCTAATCGTTGGATCAGATATAACAGTGATATTAGTTCTTATATCATCATATTATATGTGGTAACAATCAATTATCATAATCTATCATTCTTGTATTGAGTTGTATCAAGTATTATCAATCTATGTGTTTCAGAATTTTGATTGGAGAGAAATCTCTTGCAATTGATTTACAAGTCAATTGTTCTAATTTTCCTTGAGTAATAAGGGGACATTACAAGTGGTATTATAGTATCTTTCCTGCCATCCTGTGAAGAGTAGTTAATGCAAACCTATCAAAGAAGGGGGACTAGATCTATAACATGGGTGAGCAATTGGGTAACGAATTGAGGGCTTTCATGGAACAAACCAATCAAACCCTCATTAGTCAAAATGAAAAGTTTAACAGAACAATCCAACTCCTCCAAGCCATCCAAAGCATAAATAATAACTATTCTAGATCCAATCAAAACCATGGGAGAGATACTCATTCCAATCACTCCGAAAATGATCACCCCACAAGGTCGTCAACTCTTAGACCTACTATGCCTCCTTTCTTACCAAGAGAAGAACACAAGTTGGAAGAAGAGGATCCAGCTATAGATAGCGTAGAGGATCTTGTTGAAATATACTCTAGGTTAGACCCCAAAGTACAAAGGTGTATATCCTTTAGGGATTATTGTGAAGCAAAAACCTGAGTTACCCCTAATAGGATAAGGAGGCACCTCAATAGAGATTTTAAGGAAAGGGTAAGTAAGATGACCATTCCAAACTTTGATGGATCAGGGAAATGCTTAGCACGATCACGGGTCAAAAAACTATATACCTACCTATCACTTACTCCTATGACCGACGAAGGCAATGCTATTAAGTTCGTTGTAGTCCATTTAGGAGGGATAGCCCATGATTGGTGGCACCATGGCCTTATTACTCAAAACCACCAACAAATTACTACCTATGATGAATTTACCCAATAACTCATCGCAAGGTTGAATCAGAAACATCCCGAGTGGTATTTTTAGAGAATATACTCAACTAAAGCAATATGGACAGTCGAAGAGTATGCTACTAAATTCCAAAACTAGGAGTGATGGTACCAAAAATCTCTCGAAGAAGACTCACATATTTATTCATAGGACTAAAGGAATCAATCAAAAGCATAGTGAGTGCCCTAGACCCACCAAACTTAGATGAAGCAATCCTAAAAGCTACTCGGTTTGACAATGCCAAAAGAAGGGAAATGGATCCCTCTAGAAAGGAGATATCAAAGGACAAACACCTGTATTGAAAAGACAGGCATGAGGGAATATTTATTCCTCAAGGCACTCGAGAAGAACTTCGAAAGAAAAATGTATGCTTCAAGTGTAAAGACTCATGGGGGCATAGGCATGTTTGTAACAAAGAACACCAAGAGGAAAAGTTGTGCTACAAGTGTAAAGACCCCTGGGAGGAGGGGCATACTTGCAACAAAAGTGATTGTAAGAGTAAAAACTTGTGCTATAGGTGCAAAGAAAGTTTGGAGCCAGGACATAAATGTGGGAGAAAAAGTCAAGCCCACCATTTTGAAGTTATATCCAATAAAGGAGCGAGTAGGGAGGAAGGGGAAAGCCCTTGCAAGAAAACAAGATATGATGAAGGAAATCTTAAAATCCTTCAACCAAAAGAGGACGAGATAGTAAACAAGTGGAGTTTTGTGGAAGAGCCAATCTAGCGATCATGAACCCATACATCCCCAAGATCTACAATATCTAACCAGTTGCTACAGTAATGAGTAAGGAAGGATGAGAGAAAACTTGTCTTAAAATTACATAATTATGGAATGTATGTGTAATTCGTATTGTCATTTGTATGAAGAATACCCCATGATGAATATATTGAACAAACTAACATGATAGTAATATAAGGAAGTACAAGAAGGAAGAATGGTGATGAGGTCCTCTTCTAGGTACTCCACCTCATGTTAGTTGATCAATTGCCCCATGAGGCCAAGGGGATGTAGACAGAGTCCACCGCTCTTGGACTTAGAGGGGAAGGACGTCCAAAACACCTTATTGTATCTTTCCAAACTCTATGATTGTTGATTAGGATGGAAGTGATGAAGGAGAACAGTGATAGGATACCTAACTAGGTAGACCACATCGTGGTAGTTTGACCAATGGCCCCATAAGGCCAAGGGGGCTCTGGCTTTCACTTCGCTCTTGGGCCTAGGGTAGAGGGTCTCTTGGACACCTTATCATTCCTCTTACTCCCACTTTTTTATTGTTGAGTTCCTATAAGGAGTTGGACAAAGTCAATGTTCCTAACCCTAAGTATAAAGAACTTATGCTTAATTATCTTTCTTAGAAGATTTACATTATTAATTATATTCATTTCAATGGTTTCCTAACCTATTATAGGATCTCAAACAAAGTTTGACTCTATGGTTGAACCAAATCTTCTCATTTGTCAAGATGAGGCCAGCCATGACACCTATTTCGATTGGAGGAAGGATCATCAGATTATTGAAATTAGAGTGGTGTGGCATCAACAAGTTGATACACATATAAGGATGAATTGGAAACTTAGAATCAGTTGGAGTTCAAAGGTTGTTAAAAATCAGACAATCTATGACGGATATATTAAAGGGGTCGAGATCATCCAAAGACATTCTTATAAAGAGTTTGTACATCGTTGGAATGTTCTTCTTGGTAATTGTCAGAAGATCATCCCTATTAGTGAACAACAACATCATGCTGTAAACAAATGGCGCTACAAACCTTGGGACCCAGGTATCAACTTTACTATATTAGTGACAGCAGAGATACTCTATCCATACTTTAATATTGCACAATTCAGATTGCTCTCATCATATTGTATAGCAGCAGTGCAAGATCAAGTATATAGATCAAGATCATCTTTGCATATATCTAATCGTTGAATCAGAGATAACAATGATATTTGTTCTTATATCATCATATTATAAGTGGCAACAATCATGAATCATAATCTATCATTCTTGTATTGAGTAGTATCAAGTATTATCAATCTACGTGTTTCAAAATTTTGATTGGAGAGAAGTAATCTTGTAATTGAATGTTTATATAAAGAAGTCTCTTGCAATTGATTTACAAGTTAGTTGTTCCCTTATTCCCTAAGTAATAACATAAGGGGACATTACATTGGATGCAAAAGTTTTGGCCATTGAAGAAATGAAAGATTTAAATACCTAGATGATGGACGAGTTGGATGGCATTCTTACAGCATATGAAATGAGAACCGAGAATGGAACAACATCAAAGTGAGAAATCACTTTTAAAGCATCAAGAAATATGAAGAACAAAGTTCCAACATCAAGCAAAAGCTCAAGTGATGAGGAAGTGTAATTTCCCCTTCCTAAGCTAGATCAACATGGAGTCATGATCCTATTTAGTTGATTCCCATGGGCTAATCATTGGGGTTAGTGAATCTTGGAGGCAATATCAGGTGTGATTTCATATTCTAACAGTTGGATGACCATAACACTCTTTTCAGGAGCCTTTTCGAGTTAATTTTTCCACACATACTATTTTTAGTAAGTCAGTTATGGTCACTGATAGAGTCAATTGGCATGCTTGCTATTTTTAGTATCGTCGGTGGGTTCAGTTTTGATGATCATCTTGACTTTTCATATAGTCGAAGGACTTTAAATTAAACTTTTGACAAGTTATAAGTTAATAAAGTTATTTTAAAGATTTAACTTTATCATTATTTAAATATATTTGATGAAGGGACTATAGAGGCCAATTATTAAATTAGAGGTGAGTTATGGGCCTTTATTATCTAATGCTTCTTTGGGAGATTAAAAAGGGAAGTGATTTTTATTAAATAAAAGCAAAAAAACATCCCAAAAAAATAGCAAAAAAAACAAAAAAGTGTTTTTTTTATATAAACAATGAAAAAGAAAAAAGACACTTTCAAAAAAAGTAGCCAAAAAGCCAAAAAAATATAAAAGGAGGATCGGGGCTCTCATTTGGGGATATGTTGAGTTTGGATTTTGATATTACTTCTATTTGGAGAAGATTGCTTCTTCATTTTTGTTTTGTGAGGTTGAAAACCTTTGCAGGTGACATTCTCTACATTGTTGAGAGATACAATCTAGAGAATACTGGGTGATTTCATCCAAATGTTATACCTGTGCTCATAGGAAAAAGATCTACATTTCATTGTTGCAGAGTTTATTGAATATCTGATTGATAGTGGTCTATTTGGAAGGTGATTTGGAGGGTTTTGTTGATGTTTATTATTGGTTGTACTTCCTCATGTCAGCTGCATCATTTCAAGAGCTTGGATGTGAGGGTTTTATGGCAAAAGATTGGTATTTGAGGGTTTAAATCTGCATTCTTGGTGCTTTATTATTTGCTGCTAATTAGTTCAACACCCATCCATACCATTTTGGTGTCATTTGGTGAAATACCTAGGGTTTTTGAACATTGGATTTGCTGGTCATTGCTGTATTAGACTTTTATTTTACCAAATCAGCAAATGGGTATGTTGAAATTAGATATATAATATCATTTTATGAGCTGGGTTGTGTTGATGTGTTTTTTATGACATCATGCAACACAAAATAAAATACTAAGTATTCTATCCTCTCTTGAACAAAGACCTCTCGGATGCTAAACTTTGTGATCAAACGAGACAACTCCAAGGTTCCGATAGCTAGGTGTTAATCTTATACGTGGATAGACACAGTGATTGTGATGTGATTTGCTGGAACCACAAGGGGGACTTACATTGAACCTGATTGTTTGAATGTTGTTGGAACATGGAAATTCACTTAACTTAAAAATAGAAAGGAAAATGAGATAGGGTTGAGGAAGCTAGTCTAATCCTAGGAGTGTAAGAAAGTGTGAATGATCTAGTGGAATTCAACCATGCTTTGTTTCACCATGCAAAGAACAACTAGGCAAAGTTGGTGCAATCTTCTAAGGAGAGCAAAATGATGTTCAAATTACTACTAACAACATAGACACCATCGATGTAATGCATATCAATGACTGAGTAGCATTTGAAGTTAATCTCATGTAAGGAGTTCAGTTGACCACACAAGGTACTTTACAATAAGCAAAATACTAGTAGTATGAACATATGAATTTCACCATTAATCATCCACAATAGCTTCCATCCATCTAACATGAGGATATAACAAGAAACCATGCAATGTCTAGAAGAAACAACACATTCCACCATAAATTCAATGAAAAGGATGTTTGTTTGCAAGCTTGGCAACAATTTCTACCTTATCCTACTTTACTCCTAACTGCTTGCTACCTACTAACTATTGACTATTAACCTTTACAAATGAGGAAGTGGAACCTTATATTGATAGCTCTTTACAATGAGTGGCTCAGATTGATTCACAATCAATGGTCGAGATTACAAGATGAAAACCCTAAGTAGGGTTTGTCACACCCATTACATAGCATTTAATGATTGACCAATGATAGAATTACAATAAATAGGACACATGTCCTTTTTGGAATGATTGATCAATAGATGATGAGGGTAGGTATCTTGATCTTTGTGCCTACATGTGGTACTTATCTGCCTCGTTGGATGAGTTAGGTGCATTGAATCTGGATGTCTTGACTTAGAATGATGTGATTGGATAGGTGATGACTTGGCACCACCTCAGTTTGCTCATCCTGTGACTCATCACAGTGTAGGTAATTGAGGCATATCTCTCGATGCTCAACATTTCCAAGCGCCTCCAGTGATGATGGAGGGAATGAGATGATAGTGGGAATTATTCCCAAATTGCATCATCTTGCCTGACTTGATCACCTTCGCCTTGAAGCTTCCGTCTTGGATTACTTTCTTGCTATATTGGCAATGATTCTTGGATTTCCAGAGGAAATTCAAGATAGTTGTATGTTTACCTTTTGATCTTTACTCTTTGCCTTGTAGCATCCTTTTTTGATGCCTCCAGGATGTGACATCCCTCCCTTACATTCATCAATGTGAATATCTTTGATTCTTTCTAATTGTAATGTCTTTCCTCCATTCTTCCACATTTTTACTTCTTGCATTAAACCTTTATGTCGCTGGCAGCCAATCCTTCATTTGATCACCTGCAACAACAATCAAGACAGCGTCAAACATATATGGTATATGTCGATTTCATACATTTTTCTAACTTTCTGATCTGATATGCATTTGTAATAGGGTGAAATGATGTTTTGATTCACATTTCAAGGTCTGATTTTGTAATGTTTTATGTCTGATTGTTCATGTACTCAGACTGAGACTTCATTCTTTGAGGTCTGATTCTTATCTACTTACCCTTGGCCGTGGATTCAAGGGGTCTTTGGAAGTGATTCCAAAGGTGGTCGGGTTTCTTACCCCCTACTGGAAGTGCTACATGCTTGGACGAGCTTTTAGGCTCCTACTGGAAGTCACAGCAAGTTGATTGGGCTTTTTAGGGGTCACTGACAGTGACTATAACATAGTCGTGGTTTTTGGGGTCCATTGATAGTGCTCATAAGGTGGTCGTGGATTTTGACCCCCACTGGAAGTAACGACTTCTTCCTTTAAACCTTTGCATCTCTTGCATCTCTTCATCAATTTGATCACTTGTTTCCTTAAACATTGAAACCATTCATCTCTAGTAACGCAAACATATCTTCAAGTCCTTAGGCCTGGTTTTTAAGTGCTAAGTGGAAGTGACAAGAGTTGGTCATGGATTTGACGAGGGACTGGAAATCACCCTCAGCTAGTTGTGGATTTCACCCCCAACTGGAAATGCTATAATGCTATAAGCTGGTCATCGATTTCACCCCAACTGGAAATGCTATAAGCTGGTCATGGATTTCACCCCCAACTGGAAATGATAATAAGCAGATCAGACTTTTGGAAGGTAAGTGGAAATGATACCAAGGTATCAACATTACTTGTTCAATGAATTGCTCAAGGCATCTTCATTCTTGCTTGGTAGATTTTACCAGCCTCAATCAACAGCTTCCCTCAAAACATTAAGTGTTCAACTTCAACAAGCATTGATCTTAGCACAATGGAGGGCATGCTCCTCCTATACGGGCATTTGATAGCCAACTAGAAGTCATCCAAGGTGGTCGGACTTTTGGAGAGTCACTGGAAGTGACTCGAAGAAGCTGGTCAGGGATTTTGGCATCAACTGGAAGTGGAGATGAAGCAAGTCATGGATTTGGGGGGTTGATGGAAGTGACCTGACTTGTTCTAATTTGCTGATTGAAGCTCTTACTTCATCCATTTCAAGGGTTCTCCATTCATCTCATACAAGTAACCCCATCATCAATAGGGTTTCTTCATTATTGCTTATAGCCTAACTACCCCCTCACCAAGCATTTCACTTCATCCGAAAGTTCTCCACACTTAGACTCAACATTCCTATCCTAGAACTTGAAAGCCGCATGGTGATGATCAAATGAAATGATCATCCTAAATTGCTCATCACCAAGGCATTGAAAGCTAAAGTGACCTCATTCTAACTTAAAGAGGGACATGATTTGATCACTTCCTGACAACCTAAAGCACTGTACCTCCTCAAGTGGAAGGTTAAGAACATTGAAAGTCTTAAACTACTGCCAAGCCAGACGACTAACTAAGACAACTTGTTGAATATCCTGGACAATTGAGTTGGGGGGGGGGTGAATCAATTGTATGATAAAATATTCTACTTCTCCCACATAAACAAATCCGGTAAATTATAAACTCAGATTACTTAACCATAAGCAGATATGAACATAAAAGATCACACATAAAACACCAGATATGACGTGGAAAACCCAAGAAGGAAAAAACCATGGAGAATGTTAGTTCTCAATATAAAAACACTTCTTAGGGTGACACTAGTTCAAGTGATTTTTACAAAAATGGCTCATTGCTAGAATGCTCACTACAAGTGGGCTCATTGCTCGGCTAAAACCGTTAGAAAAAGGAGTGCTCACTGCCCAGAAGAAGAAAGAAAGAATCCACCACAAAGGTACAATTGCCACACAACTGTAATGCTGAAAGAAACCTTAGGCTCATTACCACCGGTACCAAACAACATCAGCATACAACCATATTGATTAACAACTTCACATCAACAAAGATAGATCTTCCTTATCAAATCAATTTCTTTTTTTATCACTTCACACCCATATTTCATTACAATCACTCTTTATTTATACTGATCTCCGAAATAGAGTTTTCCAAGTCGGCCAAGGAGATAATAAAACATAGTTCAAGTTAGATCTTCACTAAGCATTCTCGCAGTGGAAAGGAATGAGAAGTGGGCCACACCACAATGCAACAACACGTTATCCAAACGCCGCAATCACCGGAGCAAAAGATAGAGCATCTGGGGTCAATCGGACTAGGAAAGAACATAGACAAAAACATATCTCTGGAGCACACCAACACGTGCTAAAACAAAATAACAAAGATAAATGAATTAGTAATGTCAATCCAAAATCGCAACAACAAAACTGGAAATGCGAAGCAACACGGATCTCAACAAACTCTGCCAGACAATCATCATCATCACTGCATATGTTTTCGGAGCATGAATTCCAAACCACCAAAACATGATGATAACATCTTAAGGCAATATCCAAGAACATATTGACACATCATGAATACATCTACAACAAATCAGAAATGCGGAGCAAAACCAATCACTGAAACACAAAATCAGTATGTTATCTGGTAGAAGATTGTTCCTTTCCTCTTAACGTTTCTTTTGTCTGTTTTACCATTTGGCATTCTTTGCAGATACTGTTATCCAGTTTAGTGAGTCTTGTCTAAATCTCTCGTAGCTCTTATCATACTAATCTTCACCAAATTATCAAAATTGATGTGACACATCCTCTAGTGCCATAGCCAACTTTCATTGATCTGAGATAATAAGCAATGTCTTGTAGTAGCTTCCAATTGATACATGTTTCCACGTGTCTTTTTCCTCGCAGCAATAATAGTTTTGGATCTCTTCTGGATATCACAACCACCATCTTGCAAAACAACATTATAACCATTTTCGCACTTTTGTCCAAGAGATTATGATGTAATCCTTTCACATAGTAAAAATTGCCAGTGTTATGCTTTCCATCAAAAGTAATAGAACCAATTTCAACAATCTAAGTAGTTTGATCATCTCCAAATCTAATTGAACCACCATCATATTTTTCAAGTTTCATAAATTTGCTTTTGTCACTAGTCATATGATTTGAACATCCACTATCAATCAACCATTCATTTCTATCTCTCCTAACATGCATTGTTGAAGCAACAGTCTCAACAATCTTAGAATTGTTAGGTTTAAGTCCATCTTTTTCTACCAAAAATAAACAATCACCATCCTCATAATCTAACTCATCATCTGAAATACCAGCATCATCTCTAACATAGTAGGCTTTCTTATTAAACTTTCCTTTATTTTTCTTAAACTTTTGTTTTGATCCTCTTTTCAGACATCCAGATGCATAATGACCAGTCTTTCCACACTTAAAACATTCAAGAGGTAAAATACCTTTATAATTTTTGGTTCCTCTCTTCAACTTTCTCACAAAGTTTGCTTCCATTTCATCCAGGCTCTCATCATTATTTGAATCTTCATTCGCAGCTTTTGATGCTTTAAATGTTGTCTTAGTCTTTGTTTTGTCTTTTTCAAACTTTCTCATCTCAAATGCTGTTAAAGTGCCATACAATTGTTCTCTGGTAAATTTTGACATGTCATAGGTTTCCTCAATAGCTGAAATCTTTTCACTATAACACTTTGGTAAAGTCCTCATAATCTTTTGTATCACATCCTTGTCATCCAAGACACCACCAAGATCTCTGATCTCATTTACTACACTATCAATTTTTTAAAAATAGCTTGTTATATCTTCCTTTAGCAGTTTGCATCTTAGCTAGCTTTTCTCTATCATTTCCTTCACAGATATTCTTCAATCTTTCCCAGACTTCATAAGCAGTATCTCAAGCAACAACCTTCACCAATTCAGTTTTAGATAAAGCACTAAAGATAGCATACCTTGCTTGCTCATTTTCTTAAGAGGCTTCAATCTCATCTAGTGTAGTAGGTCCATTTGCTAGCTGCACATACTTGGTCTCCACAGCTTTCCAACTTTTGTAACTCATAGAAATCAAATATCCCCGCATCTTCACTCTCCAGAAGCTATAGTCAGATCCTTCAAAAGTAGGAATAGTCAATTTATGTGCCATTGGATCTCCTCGAGCAGTTAGTATCACTTTCTAGGAACCAAAGCTCTAATACTAATTGTTGAATATCCTGGACAACTGAGAGGGGGGGTGAATCAGTTGTACAATAAAATATTCTACTTTTCCTACAGAAACAAATGCGGTAAATTATAAACTTGGATTACTTAACCATAAGCAGATATGAACTTGAAAAATCACACATATAAAACACTAGATATGACGTGGAAAACCCAAGAAGGGAAAAACCACAGAGAATGTTAGTTCTCAATATAAAAACACCTGTTAGGGTGACACCGGTTAAGGTGATTTTTACAAAAATGCTCAATGCCAAAATGCTCAATGCCAATGAGCTCATTGCCTGACTAAAACTGCCAAAAAAAGGAGGGCTCATTTGTTAAATTTGTGCCCTAGCAATCAGATTTGTAACATTTAATTATTTGTTAACATTTAGTAAACCATAATCAAGTAAATCCAAGAATGAAACAAGAGAGCAAGAGACAAACACAAATACCTTGGGAAAACCTCCAAGGAGGAAAAACCCAGCACTAAAGACCCTCAGGTCAGATTATGTATTCAATCTTAATTGCACAAATACAATACTTAGCTTGATTCTCCAGATCTAATCCCTTTTAGTATATCAGATCTGCCCTTCTAAATACACCAAGTCTGCACCAAAATGCCTTATATCCTCTTGGACAAGTTCACACAATCCTCTTCTATATTTCACACCTTTAGTTGCAGAGCTAGTTCGCTGATTGCATGAGAGATCAAGATGATTGAATTGTGTTTGCAATTTAACTTTATTTATATGAGTCTTTAACCCATATACCCCAAGTCGGCCTTAATCCTTTTTGGTGCCAATTTGTTTTATTGAGGCGTGGTGCATTTAGTGTGGTGTGGAGGTATGGGGCCGGACTTGACTTGGGGGCACGTTACCCCTTTAATATAGGACCCAATCCTATATGGGTTCGGATGTTGCCTTAAGGCAATCCGAACCCATCTTACCTAGTTATAAACAACACTCCCTCTTAACTAGGGAAGAAGAGAATACATAATCTGAACCTTTAGAGTTCCATCTAGCACACAAGCATAGAATGGATCTAGCACACAAGCATAGAATTACATCTTCCACCTAGCACACGAGCATAGGATGGTTCTAGCACACAAGCATAGAAAGTGCAATACACAAGTGGGTCTTTACATAATTACAATTTTCCATCTAGCACACAAGCATAGATTGGATACTTTTCATTCTTGCACACGAGCAAAGAATGATCAGAGCGCTGCAGGTAGAGTCATTGAGATTGGAGCTCCCTCTCAATTAGAGTTTGGTAAGGATATCTGCAACCTGTTCATCTGTGCCAATGTATTTTGGTTGAATGGCGCCTCTTTGCACCATATCCCGAATGAAGTGATAGTGCGTTTCCACATGTTTGGACCGGTCATGGAACACAGGATTTACTGACATCTTTATACAACTTTGATTATCACAATGAATGGTGGTAGGACCACTAGCTTGACCAAATAATCCAACAAGGAGTTTTCGAAGCCACACTGCTTCTTTGGATGCAACAGATGCTACAATGTACTCAACTTCTGCAATGCTTAATGCTACCGAAGATTGCTTCCTACATGCCCAAGAGATCACTGTAGAGCCCAAATTGAAGCAGATACCCGAAGTACTTTTCCTGTCCTTGACATTTCCTGCCCAATCTGAATCTGAATAGCCTTCCAAGAAGATTGAGGTATTAAGTGAATACTTCAGTCCATAACCAATAGTGCCACGCAGGTATCTTAGAATGTGCTTGGCAACAACCAGGTGAAAAAGTTTAGGCAAGCTCATGAACTGATTGAGGGCATTCACAGCATGATAGATATCTGGCCTAGTATTGACTAGATACATCAAGGATCCAATCAACTGCCTGTACTCAGATGGATCTACAAAATCAGAGTTAGCTGCAAAAACACTTAACTTCTTTAAGTTAGATTTTATAGGAGTATACATGGGTTTACAATCCATCATTCTAAATTTTTTTAGAATATCAATAGTATATTTTCCTCGACTTAGAAAAATTTCATTGGATTTTTGCCATACTTCTAACCCTAGGAAGTAATGCATTAGTCCTAAATCCTTCATTTCAAATTCTGAGGCTAATTCTTTCTTACATCTTATGATTAGTTTATTTTCACCAGTGAGAAATAAATCATCCACATACAAAACCAAAATAAGCATATCATCATTATAAATCTTCAAGTAGATGTTAGCATCAGCATCATTCTTACGAAATCCTAAGCTTAGTAAGTACTTATCAATTCTTTCATACCAAGCACGAGGAGCCTGTTTGAGCCCATATAAGGCTTTCTTCAACCTGCAAACATGAGAATCTCTTTTATGGATTACATAACCTTTTGGTTGCTCAACATAGACTTCCTCCTCAATGACACCATTGAGGAAGGCTGTTTTAACGTCCATTTGATGCACCTCCCAACCTTTGGCTGCAACAATAGCTATTATAGATCTAATAGAAGTATATCTAGCAACAAGAGCAAAAGTTTCTTCATAATCTATTCTTTCCTTTTGAGAAAAACCATGAGCTACAAACCTAGCTTTGTATTTTTCAATACTACCATTAGCATTATGCTTAATTTTAAACAACCATTTAGAAGAAACAACAGACTTACCTTTGGGTCTGGGTACAATGTCCCAGACATCATTCTTAATGATAGACACATACTCTTCATCCATGGCTGATTTCCAAGCATGATGGGACGTAGCTTATTCGACATTGTGAGGTTCAGACTCAATGATATTACACATCACAGAAATGTAGTTGGCGTGATTTTGGAGTCTATTGCTATCTCTAAAGGTTCCTCTGGGAGTAGCAAATCCTTTAGCATCTTGAATCGTGTTTCTAACCCAAAGTGGTCTCTTCTTGCAGACCACAATATCCCGAGGTATATCGGTAGAGTCCATGGGTTCTATTGGGTCATTCTGAATTTCCTGATCCGGAAGGTCAGTGGACTCCTCCTGTATCTCAAGGTTAGCATCAACTATTGAATCTTGACTTTCAATCACCATATCATTATTGTCAGATAATGAACCTTTAGATCTTTTGAAAGCAATATCTTCCTCAAAAGTTACATCTCTACTTACCTCAACATACCTTTGACCTGAAATGTAGATCCTGAAGGCTTTGGAAGATTCATTGTATCCCACTAAGATGCCTTTTTTTCCAAAGGGATCCAACTTGGTTCGTTTTTCTTTAGGCACATGAACATACACCGGGCTCCCGAATATCCTTAGGTGGCTGATGTCAGGTTTGATTCTTGTAAAGGCTTCTTCAGGAGTTACATCTTTTAGAGCATGATGAGGACATCTATTCTGAATGTAAACTACTATTTTGGATGCTTCTGCCCATAGAAAAAGTTGCAGGTTTTGATCATGAATCATGGCTCTTGCAGCTTCAACAATGGTCCTGTTTTTTCTTTTAGCAACTCCATTTTGCTGAGGATTGTAGGGAACACAAAACACCCTCTTAATTCCTGCCTTAACACAAAAGTCATAGAAACTACATGAGGTGTACTCACCTCCATTGTCAGACCTTAAACATTTAATTCGATTTCCTGTAGTGTTTTCAACTAGGGCTTTGAATTCTTTAAATCTGTTTAGGACTTCTTCAGACTCTTTAGATTTAAGAAAGTAAATCCATGTTTTCCTAGAGAAATCATCTATGAAGATAACATAATAAAGGAAGCCGCTAGGAGATGCTACAGACATAGGACCACATAAATCTGAATGAATAAGTTCTAACTTTTCTTTAGCCCTACTATCACTTTTATGAAAAGGGTTCTTTACATTTTTACCCATTGCACAACCTTTACAAGCATCATCATGAGATAAACTAAGTTTAGGCATACCTTTAACCATTTTACCGAGAGTGGGAAGAGCTTGAAAGTGTAGATGTCCAAGTCTTCTATGCCATAGCTCGCATGATTCAGGGGCCTCATGGATGAGAGCTTGAATTGGATTAGCTGCAAGCTTATATAAACTATCACATCTATTTCCAATAACATGAGCAGTTTTGAAATTAGATTTCTTAGACCAAGCAAGTACTTTCCCTTCAGAAAATGCTATTTGCAAACCCTTATCTTCTAAGGCAGAAATGGAAATAAGATTTCTTTTAATACCAGGTACAAAAAGGATATCACAGAGTTGTAAGGAAATACCAGAATCTAGTTTTAAAGAGGTAGTACCAGAACCTTTTACCGAGTATCGAGCATCATCACTGATTACCACATGAAGGTTGGTATCTTTTTCAATCAGATCTGAAAAATGCTCACGAAAACCTGAGATGTGTCTGGAGGCACCATTGTCAATTATCCAAGTATTACTGTCCGTAGGAACATTGCTTGATAGAGCAGAGATAAGAAGATAATCCTCACTTTGTTCAACAACTTCGTTTAAATTGACTTCCCTTTCCTTGGGATCATTCTGACAATCTCTGGCATAGTGACCATACTTATCACATCTGAAGCAACGAATGTGAGAGGAATTTCTTGACTTCTTCCTTGGATCATAGGAGGAGGATCTAAAATCTTTGCTTCTCTTTTCTTTCTTCCAATGTCCACCTTTCCTAGATTTAGCTAAGAGAACATGATTATCATCTTTGTGAGAGTTCTTGAGTTTTCCTCTTACCTCAATTCGAGATTCCTCTTCAATGCAATCAGATTAAAGACGCTCAAAGTTGGGACGATCAACTCTTCCACCAATGCTACGAATGAATGGTTCCCATTCATCAGGTAGACCATTTAATGCAATCATAACAAGATCTTTATCCGAAACTTGGCAATCAAGAGTACTTAGCTTGTCCTTTAGTTCATTGATCTTCATGAAGTAGGCCATGATAGAGTCTTCTTCTTTCATTTTCATGTGAAGAAGCTGTTGCCTTAGAGCAAGAGCTCTGCTGAGGTTGTTGACTTCATACATCCCTTCCAAGCGTTTGATCATTTCCCTGGCAGACGCAAATTTTGATATGACAGTGACAAGATGATTCTTGACGGATTCAATTATGATCTTCCTAGCCTTGAGGGAGTCTTTCTTGAACTGCTTCATCTCTTCAGCATCTTCTGGAGGGGACAGCCTTTCTTCTTCTACAAATTTCAGAAGATCATTCTCTTCAAGGATCAATAGAATACGGACTTTTCAAGCAGCAAAATCAAGGGCTCCATCAAGTCTATCTTCAGCCCTCAAACCTGATATTTTAATCTGAAAACAAACAACTATAAGCAACAAATGATTTACCAAAATCTGAAGTTAGTGACACCTTAGCTCTGATACCATGTTAAATTTGTGCCCTAGTAATCAGATTTGTAACATTTAATTATTTGTTAACATTTAGTAAACCATAATCAAGTAAATCCAAGAATGAAACAAGAGAGCAAGAGACAAACACAAATACCCTAGGAAAACCACCAAGGAGGAAAAACCCAGCACTAAAGACCCACAGGTCAGATTATGTATTCAATCTTAATTGCACAAATACAATACTTAGCTTGATTCTCCAGATCTGATCCCTTTTGGTATATCAGATCTGCCCTTCTAAATACACCAAGTCTGCACCAAAATGCCTTATATCCTCTTGGACAAGTTCGCACAATCCTCTTCTATATTTCGCACCTTTAGTTGCAGAGCTAGTTCGCTGATTGCATGAGAGATCAAGATGATTGAATTGTGTTTGCAATTTAACTTTATTTATATGAGTCTTTAACCCATATACCCCAAGTCGGCCTTAATTCTTTTTGGCGCCAATTTGTTTTATTGAGGCGTTTTGCATATAGTGTGGCGTGGAGGTATGGGGCTGGACTTGACTTGGGGGCACGTTACCCCTTTAATATAGGACCCAATCCTATATGGGTTCGGATGTTGCCTTAAGGCAATCCGAACCCATCTTACCTAGTTATAAACAACATCATTGCCCAAAAGAAGAAAAGAAAAAATCCACCACAAAGGCACAACTGCCACACAGCTATAATGCCGAAAGAAACCTTAGGCTCACTGCCATCGGTACCAAACAGCATCAGCATACAACCATATCGATCAATAACTTCGCATCAACAAAGATAGATCTTCCTTATCAAATCAATTTCTTTTTGTATCTCTTCACACCCATATTTCATTACAATCACTCTTTATTTATACTGATCTCTGAAATAGAGTTTTCCAAGTCGGCCAAGGAGATAATAAAACATAGTTCAAGTTAGGTCTTCACTAAGCATTCTCGCGGTGGAAAGGAATGAGAAGTGGGCCACACCACACTGCAACAACATGTTATCCAAACGCCGCAATCACTGGAGCAAAAGATAGAGCATCCGGGGTCAACCGGACCAGGAAAGAACATAGCCAAAAACACATCTCTGGAGCACACTAACACGTGCTGAAACAAAATAACAAAGATAAATGCATTAGTAACGTAAATCGAAAATTGCAACAACAAAACTGGAAATGCGAAGCAACGTGGATCTCAGCAAACTCTGCCAAACAATCGTCATCTCACTACATATACTTTTAGAGCATGAATTCGGAACCACCAAAACATGATGATAGCATCTTAAGGAAATATCCAAGAACATATTGACACATCATGAATACATCTGCAACAAATCAGAAATGCAAAGCAAAACCAATCACTGAAATACAAGAATCAGTATGTTGACATCAATGACAATCAATGACAACCATACTGACACAACAAACAACTTCACATTTGCAACACAACTAACCTAGAAAGCAAAAAAGTGGGGGTCCCAATTTGCAATGGGGCGATGTGTGAAAACGTCACAACAGATTGCTCTTACATTTGATAGATTTTGTAATAAAAAATTAATTCTAGAATTTTCAGCTACTTGTATTTGTAAGTTTCTTTAATTTTCTGAGGAGTTCATTTATTATAAAGTATATTATTATCTCACTCTATTTGGCAACTCAAATCCATTGTGAAAATACTCAAAATTAAAAAACAAACAAAAAAAACAAGGCAAAATAGGGCTGCTTATTACAAGAAGACACCTACTTTGTGAAGAAATTCAATAAAGGATCCAGTGAGCACAAAGGTAAGTACACTCTTAAATGTTTTAATTGTGGTAATACAGGTCATTATGTTGCCAAATCTCCAAGTTGAAGTGTAAGCAGTGAAGAGGAAAAAGTATATTATGATAAGAGAAAAGACAGAAAAATCATCATAGTAAGAAGCAAAATCAAAGAAAATCCAAAAAGAGTTTTCAAAGACACAAGAAGAACCTATATGCCTGTTGTGATGTTTTCACACATCGCCCCATTTAAATGGGGACCCCCTCTTTTTGCTTCTGTTTTGCCTGTTCTTCTCTTTGCTTTTAGGGTTTTGAATGAGTGAGTTGTCGTCTGGGCTAGGGCTAAGCCTTAGGGGTTTCTTTTGGATATTTTTCAAGTTGAGTCCAGTCAAATTTTGAAAGTTATTAAGCGTCCTCCCGAGAATTGAGATTGAGTCGATAAGGTGAGTCTGTCAGGAAGTCAGATATGTCCCAGGTTAGGTCTAGATTTGGGAATTTTTTTAGGGAAATTTCAAATTTTGTTTAAGTGTTAGCATTTTGAAGATGAAATTGTATATTCTTGCCTAGGTAAATTTTGATCAAATTTCGAAGGCAAGATGATGCCTGAAACAGAGAAAGTGCTCCTGTCCTTCACTGGAGGTCCAGGGCGTATTTCATTCCAAGTGCAATTTCTTGTTTTGTGAGGGCTTGCTAACTAATTCCGGGCCTTGAAGATGACCTAATTATGCCTTGTGAAATGATTGAAGACCTAAATTGTGGATATTTTAGCTTAGAAAGGTGAAGTCGCTCCTGTCCCTCTCCCAGGGACCAAGGCGAAAATGTTATTTAGTGCATATTTGTCTCTGACTTTTTTAAAATTGTTTTGTGTAGGGTCTCCAGGGGAGGTAATTGGACGTGACTTGATGATTTTGAGGATTTTGAAGGTTTGAAAATGATGAAATTTGAAGGATTAAGATAAATTCGCTCCTGTCCCTCCCTGAAGGACCAAGGCGAAAAGGCTTATTTGAGTCATTCTTGGCCTTGATTGGTCAAATTGAAACGTCAAGGGCATGGTGAGAGATGAATTACACATGTTAGAGCATCCAGGCTTAATTAAAGGCAATGAAATGATGGAGCTTTTGTCTAAAAAGATAAATTCGCCCTTGTCCCTCCCTGAAGGACCAGAGCGATTTTCTTTATACACACCTTTTAAGACCTTTCTC
The DNA here is from genome assembly GCF_030272615.1 of Cryptomeria japonica. Lineage (NCBI taxonomy): Eukaryota > Viridiplantae > Streptophyta > Pinopsida > Cupressales > Cupressaceae > Cryptomeria > Cryptomeria japonica. Next base: position 4,194,877 of record NC_081412.1, on the reverse strand, counting down.
GGACTTGAACTCTTGTTCATAGCTTGTAACTGGATGATATCTTCCCTAGCAAAGGAATTTCGAGATGAAAAGTGAAAAGATTTGGCCTAGAGGGCAAAATTCGCTCCTGTCCCTCACTAAAGGACCGGAGCTTGAATTTCAAAATTTGCATTATCCTTGCAAGATTAAAGTGATTTTACGATTTGAAGAGGCTTTACTCAAGAGAGGATAAGGTACCCTTGGGTATTTTATTTTGTATTTGATAGTGTACAAAATACACGTCAACAATGCCCAAGGAAGTAATAGCTCATCTAAAAGTGATGAAAGCTTTTTGGAAAGTGGAAGAGAAGAAATTCTCTTTGTGACTATGGACACGAAAGAAGAAGCTCCAAGATCCAAAGAAAAAGAGAATGAAACTTGAAAGTGAGGATGCGGATCTTGAGGAAGAACTTATTATTGCCATTAATGAAATCAAAAGACTCAAGAAGAGGAACTTGAAGCTGAAAGATCAAATTTGAGAGGATGGTGAGAAATCAGATAAGACAATTATGGACTTAAAGAGTCAAGCTGAAGAAGCCAAATGCATTGAGGATGTCTTGAAAGAGAAGCTAAAGACAAAAATCTTGGAATGTGAGAAGCTTGAATCAAAGATTGTTTCTCTAAGGAAGGAGCTAGAATAGAGAAAGGAATAGCTGAGCAGAAACATACAATTTGACAAGAGCTTGGGAATGTTAGAAGATCTTGGTAATTTACAAAGATCACCCTTTGTCAAAAGTGGTCTTGGCTTTAGTGGCGAAAGTTTACAAACCACAAAGCAGTTGGATGGTAAGAATTATACCGCAACCCTCTAAAGCTCCAACAAATGAGTAAGCAAGGATGTTAACAAAGAAGAAAGTAAGGAGGATAAAGCCTTGCAGCCTCAAAGAGCCAACAAGGATGATCTCAAATGGACATTCCCTAAAAGAAAGCCACGCACTATCAGGTTCAATTATTCCTTTCATGGTTATTGTTTTTCATGGAATCAATGTGGTTATAAAGCAATAGAATGTAGAATACATACAAGGAATGATTTCAGATTCTCAAAAAGGAACTTCAACTCATTTGCTCCTCGAATGGATTATAATGTCATATGTTATAAGCGTAAAAATTTCGGGCACATAGTCAAGTTTTGCAAAAGTACTTTTATTGAGTTGCCAAGACAAGAAAAGAAAGAGGATGCTTGTCACAAGGAAAAGAATGAATCAAATAAAGTTTAGGAGCAAGAGATTAAGGAGAGATCCATGCTTGTACATGTTGTTTACATGCTCGAGATGAGAGAAACCAATGGTATGTTGACAACAGATGCTCAACTCACATGAGTGGTGACAAGAGAAAATTTCTCTCTTTGAAGAAGGTAGATGAAGGAACGGTAAAGTTCGAAGACAATGCTACAACAAATATAAAGGCAAAGGTACACTCAGTTTGGACAATAGAAGAACCAAAACTGAAGATGTTTTGGCCTGAAGCATAATCTACGAAGTGTGAGTCAAATGTGTGATGAAGGAAACACCTTTACATTTCATTCTGGAGGATACAAAATTATGAAAGATGGAAAATTAATAGCTGATGCCTACAGAATGGATGGAAATTTCTACATTCTCAATGAGGTCAAAAGTGAAAGTTGCTACATGGACCAAGAAGATGAGAGTTGGTTGTGGCACAAGAGGTTGGTGTTGATGGATGGCTTCGGTCAGATCCTTCAGTGCTGATTTTACCATCAAATGTGTGAAGGGCCTTTCGGCCTTGCACATTTAATCAGGTTAGATTCCTATATTGCCAACCCTTGTTTTATAGTGGTGATTTCATGAAGCGGTTATTAGTAAAGCAATAAATAATTACCTTACCCGCCACCTTGATGATAAGACGTATTAATTGGCATTCAAAGTCGTGACTCTTGGCATAAGACGTGTTAATGGAAAGTCATGTTGATTAATATAATAAAGCCAACTTATGGATAAGTCGCATTGTTTGAAGAAGACGTGGTTGGGTATATATAGATGGGCTCTATCATTTCTCCTGGGTAATTCAGATCAACACACCTCACAGCAGATTGTATTATCATCCTAAGTGCAGATCAATATCTCTCTACCAGTAGTTTGTGATCTAATATAACAGATGAATATATCTTCTTCACTTACCAGCACATTGTGTATATCTGTAGCAAGCTGTGTTCTATCTCCAGCAGTTCGGATTATTCTTCTACATATCGCGGTTGATGTTCAACAGATTGTTAACTTGTCAGCAAGTCGTGATCTTCATACAAGGCGTATAGAATCGATATGGTATTGACTGATTCTAGATTGAATCAGCTTATTGTATAGCTTCAAAGTGTGAAGCCTTTGTAAGAACATTTGCTAATATATTACAAGAGATTAATTGCTAGGTTTTTCACCTTCAAGAGGAAGGTTTTCCTAGGATATATTCTGTGCATTTGTGTTTAATTTACTGTCTATCTAATCTGATCATAAAATTTAATAGTTGGGACACCTAAAGTTTGACAATATTATGAAGATTAGCAAAAAGCAAGTGGAAAGAGACACCCCAGAGTTAGCAAAGCCATCAAATATCATTTGCAAACAAGGTCAATATCGGAAATAGACAAGGAAAAGTTTTTGATCAAAGGAATATTCTACATCAAAGCCTTTGGAACTCATTCACATTGATTTATGTGGGCCCTTAAGGACAAAAGGCTTACAAGGTCAGTGCTATTTCATGTTGTTAATTGATGATTATTCCAGGATGATGTGGGTAGCGTTCCTTAAAGAAAAGTTTGAAGCATTAGAGAAGTTTAAGGCATTCAAAGCTTTAGTAGAGAATGAAACAAGGCTGAAGATAAAGTGCCTTAGATCCAATAAAGGAGAAGAATTTACCTCAAATGAATTTGAAGAATATTGTGAAAGGCATGGGATAAGAAGACAATATTCGGCCGCAAGGACTCCATAGAAAAATAGAGTAGTGGAGAGAAAGAATAGAACCATCTGAGGAATGGCAAGAGCCATGCTCAATAAATCCAAGATAGTTTGACACATTTTAAAAAGAAGCGGTTCATACAACGATGTACATCTCCAACTGAGCTCAAATCAGGGTAAACAACAACAAAACTCCATATGAACTTTGGAACCGAAGGCCTACATCAATAAAATATTTCAAGGTTTTCTGAAGTAAATGCCATATAAGGAGGGACAAGGAAGATCTAGGTAATATGATTCCAAAAGTGATGAAGGTATCTTCCTTGGATATTCCACAAGGAGCAAAGCTTACAAGTGCTACAACAAGAGACTACACAAAATTGTTGAAAGTGCAAATGTAAAATTTGACAAAGAAAGGTATCAAAAGGAGATAGTACAAGAGATTGATTATCAGAAGGAAGAAAGTTGTAAAGAAGAAGAAACTGAAGAAATTTGATCCAAAAACACCATCAAAGGCACCACCCAAGACACCATCTAGATTTGTTCAAAAGAACCATCTTGAAGATTTGATTATTGGAGGCAAAGACACTGAGATTCAAACAAGAAGACTTGCAAATACAAGACAACATGCAAATCTATGTTTGCTTTCCAAAATTGAGCTGAATAATTTTTCAGAGGCAAGTGAAGACAAACACTGGATCAAGGCTATGGAGGAAGAATTGGATCGGATAAAGAAGAATGAGACTTGGGGGCTTGTTCCAAGACCTAAAGACAAGAACATTATTGGAACCAAGTGGGTGTTTTGTAACAAGCTAAATGAAGACGGGGAAGTCACAATGAATAAAGCAAGGCTTGTGTGCAAAGGCTATGCACAAGTGGAAGGAATAGACTTTGTGGAAGCATTTGCTCCTATTGCAAAATTAGAGGCCATAAAAATGTTCTCAGCTCATGCAAGTTTCAAAAATTTCAAAGTTTATCAAATGGACATCAAATCAGCTTTCTAAATGGAAATCTTGAAAGTGTATATTGAATAGCCTGAAGGATTCATTCTATCAAAGAATGAGGATTATGTGTGTAGATTGAAGAAAGCTCTCTATTGACTAAAGCAAGCCCCAAGGGTGCGGTATTCAAGGTTAGACAATATCTTCAAGAGCAAGGCTTCAAAAGAGGACTAGTGGATAGCAATCTATATATCAAGAGTGGAGATACAATATTAATCGTTGTGGTATATGTCGATGACATCATTTTTGGAGGTGACAATGTTAGGATGTGCTAGGACTTTCTTTCAAATATACAGAAGGAATCTACGATGTCAATGGTAGGAGAGTAATCTTTCTTTCTTGATTGCACATTTCCCAATTAGATAAAGGAATTTTCATCTCTCCAACCAAGTATGTTAAAGAAATGTTGAAAATGTTTAGAATGGAGGATTGTAATCTAGTGAGTAGTCCCATGGTTACTAGTTGCAAGTTGAACAAAGATGATGAATCTCCTACATCAAATCAAACTTTGTATAGATCCATGATTGGAAACTTCCCATATCTAATAGCTACAAGGCTCGACATTATGCAAGCAATTGGTTTAGTGGTATGTTTTCAAGCAGCTCCAGAGGAAAGTCGTGTTAATGCAGTCAAGAGAATATTGAAATATTTGAAGGTATACACTAATGCGGATTGTGCTGGCAATATTGATGATAGAAAAAGCATTGGTGGAGGTACATTCTTCCTTTGCAGTTGTCTTGTATCTTGGCTTAGCAAGAAACAAGCATTAGTTTATGATTATATCTATCTATAGTAGAGGCAGAGTATATAACAAAAGCAGCATGTTGTACACAAGTTCTATGGATGAAATAGACATTGAAAGATATTAAGGTTGAGTATGAGCACCCCATTCCAATACTCTATGATAACACAAGCACCATCAACATTTCAGAGAATCCAATCATGCATTCAAGGACTAAGCACATTCTGATTAAGTACCATTTCTTGAGGGAGCAAGTACTTGAGTAGCAAGTTAAGTTGGAGTATGTTGCCACAAAGGAGCAGATTGCTGACATCTTTACAAAGCCTCTTCCAAAAGAGACCCTTGAGTACCTAAGAGACAAATTTGGAGTAATGCCACTCTCATCCATTCTCTAAGTTCTCATGAGATGCATGTGATTAGGGGGAGCTATTCACTATCTTATTCAGTTAGCCTCGGATACACCTTGTTATTGGTGTCAAAGGGGGAGAAGTCATAGTCAAGGGGAGTTGCATGATTCAATTGTTTGGGTTGCCTTCAATGGCAAAGGGGAAGATTGTTGGACAAGTTGTCATTGATGTCAAAAATGTGGAGCATGGAGGTAGCCGATTTCAAGGTGTGGTAAAAGGAAACTAAATAAAGTTAATTGCTGTGGCAGCCAACCTCCCTCTAATGATGGCACATTCAGTAAAATTTAAGGTAAATTAAAGGTTGCATTTCCTGTGAGCCGACCGAAAGTTTGAAATAAGCCTTGAAAAAAATTAGAAGTGGCACCAATGTTTATGCTAATATAGAGGGTGACCCTCCTTGGTAGATGTGCCCATTTTTGGCCAAGGTAATTAATAATCAAATGAAAATTCTTTATAGCTGGCGGACCTTATTCTTGCTAGCCAATTTCAAGAAGAAATAAAAACAAAAATATATGATTAATAAATTCTTGCTAGCCGACCTTATTGACGAGGTATAACCCTTGGCATGAAAAGACACATTGGATGGTATAAAAGAAGGGTCTTTAAGGATCATTAAGGTATCGAATTAATTACACATCCTTTTAATCAGAGCAGACTTACAGAGTAGACCTTAAGAGCAGAAAATTGCAGATCTTATGCGATGGAAATGTCAAGGAATATGAGCAGAAAATTACAGACCTTGGAGCAGATCTAAGAGTCCCTTTGAGAGCAGATTTTGGAGGCTAATTCCAGACATAAAGGGTAGATTTAGAGCAGAAGTAAAGAGCAGATCAGACCTTTGAAAGTAGATTATAGTGCAGATAATCAGACCTTTAAGAGCAGATCATAAGAGTAGGAACCAGATGTTTTAAGGGCAGATCTATGAGCTAAATTCAGGCCCTTTTTGGAAGCAGACATTGGGCAGATTTGTGAACTTCCTTTCAAGATTATATTTTATATCCGAGTGGAGGTTTTAGAAAAGTTTTTCAAGAGAAAGAATGGGCAGATTTTGAAGTCCTTCAAATGATCTAGGGCAGATCCAACAACATCATTATCACCCTACATTTCGAAGGTTGGAGCCTTCTAGTTGGTGAGATCTGAGGTTGCAGCCTACGAAGTTGTAAGAAGTTATGTAAAGCAATTTTTTTGCCATGGTTTCCTCCTAGAAGGGTTTCCACATAAAATTGTGTGTGCATCTTATCTTCTTTTGTTAGATCTTAATTGTGTGAATGCTTTGTTCATTACTTTGAGATTACTAAAATTAAAAATTGAGAAAGTTGATCTTATACTAACTCACCCCCCCTCTCTGTATAAGTGCGTTTGTGTTTTCTTCACGCTTTCCAAACTCTCATTGTTTCATGTGTAATTGGTGAACTTGGTGTTATGAAAATTTGAAACCCTAATTACTTTTGTAAATTACTCATTGTGCATCTAGTGATGTCTGCAACTTTGTCTTAAATTACATATCATTTAAAATTAGGTTACCGGGTTTGCCCTTGGGCCGCCTTGGTATGGGTCCAGGTTCAACCGGGTTCGTGGTACGGGTCTGGTTCGACCAGGGTTCGAAAAACCCAGAGTCGAACCCGGGTGAACACAGTCGAACCCGGGTGAACCTAGTCGAACCCGGGTGGCTGGGTGGCCCATAAAGTCAAAAAACATTGCAAAATTAATTTTTTTTCCAATTCCGCCTTGTAAAAAGTGAAAATTATAACGTAAGATTGACTTCTAAATCATTTTATTGACTCATTTCATCTCATTTGTGTTGCAAACAAAAGTTTTATGAGAGCAGGTTGAAGAAAGGGTGAACAAAATTTGGCTTCCAAGATCAAAGAGGAGTTGAAGACTGATTTTTGAAGCTTCAACACGTGTTGCAGCATCATTTCCATACATTTTCAAGCTTCCATTGGCTGCAAGAGGTAGGTTTTTAAACATGTTTTTCCAACTATTTTTGTTTCACAAATTGTCAAACATGAAACTTGAATTTTTTTTCATTATTTAGTTTTTCTTTTTGAATATGTTTATATTATTTCTTACCATAGGAACTAGAATGGCATCTACATCTTCCTCCATTGGCAATGAACAAATAATTGCAAAACAAAGAAATGATCCAAATTCTCCCTTATGGAATATGTGGACATTATAAAACAACTTCCGGGATGTGGGGGATTCCATTGGAAATGCCATGGATGTGATATTGAACGTAATAGTTCATATTATCGGGTGGTAGGCCATTTGTGTGGAATAAAAGGAAGAGGCATAAAAAAATGCTCTGGAAAAAATGGTAGACCTTTACCAAATGAGACAGTGATGAAATATATTAGGGAGCATGAGGCGACAGAAGAGAGGGAAGCTCGTAGATTGAACCAAACCGCATCAAAGAAAACAAAGGGAATGCAAGGCCCTTCTAATCCCACTATTGTAGTAGAAGACCACCTCTTCTTTGCCACAAATGAACCTCAAAGTGAACCACCCTTGACACGTAAAAGAACAAAGGGGCCTTTAGAAACCGCATTCCAAAATGAGAGTAGAGACAATGCTGACGAAGATATAGTAAGGTGCATTTATGCAAATGGGTTGTCATTCAATGTTGTTCGCTCCCCATATTGGAAGCAAATGATAAAAAGTGTTAATGAGGCTCCAAAAGGGTACAAGGGCCCCGGTTATGAGAAGGTACGTGGAACATTATTGGAGAAAGAGGTGAAGAGGGTTGAAGATGCATTGAAACCCATAAGGGATTCATGGGTTGAGACAGGTGTAACAATTGTTTCAGATGGGTGGAAAGATGCTAAAAACCGTCCCTTGATCAATGTCATAGCGGTGTCCCCTAAGGGGGCAATGTTTTTGAGAGCTGTGGATTGTGAGGGCCAAATAAAAGATGGCCAATTTATTGCAGAAATTCTCATCTCTGCCATTGAGTCTGTGGGATCCCGCAATGTTGTCCAAGTCATAACAGACAATGCAAAAAATTGTAGAGCTGCTGGTTTGTTGGTTGAGCAATGCTATGATCACATCTTTTGGACACCTTGTGCGGTACATTCACTCAATCTTATGCTACAAAGGATTGGGCAAAAAGAAAAATGGATCAGAGATGTGTATGCAGAGGCTGAGGACATCAGATGTTCATCACAAACCACCACATGTCTCAAGGGATTTTTAGAACTTATTCGAATTTGGAGTTATTGAAGGTAAGTGTAATAGTAATTTAATTTTACATTTTCTGATTTTTTTAAATTTTCAATGTTCATAATATCATTGTGTAAGCTATATTGTGTATTCTTCTTTAAAGTTTGGCTTTATTTTTTTATCATTTGGCATTAATTTGTGTTATAGGTTGCTGAGACTCGTTTTGCATCAAACACAATCGTCTTAAGACGACTTGTGAAAGTTAGAGTGGCACTATGCAATATGGTGATCAACACCAATTGGACTGTATGGAAGCAAAGTAGCACTGAGAGGGCAGAAAAAATTAGGGATAGAATATTGAGTGATAAATGGTGGGATCTTGTTACATATCTCCTAAGTATCACTGAGCCCATCATGAGCATGATTCGCTATACAGACATGGATAGGCCTTGCATAGGTGAGATTTATGATGGCATTGACTCAATGCTTGAAAAAATGAAGGTCACTATAAATGAAAAAGAGAATGATTCTCAGGAGAAATTCTTCAAAGAACTAGAAGTAATTATTGTAGAAAGGTGGAATAAGATGACCACTCCTTTGCACCTTCTTGCCTATGCCTTGACACCTAAGTACTATAGCAATCAATTTCTTGATAAACCAGGAAGGATTCCACCATGGAGAGATCTAGAAGTATCTGATGGGTACAAGGCAGCATTTCTTAGACTATATCTTGATGATGATTTGCGAGATGATGTTACAAATGAGTTCATAGAATTCGCAAATGGGAATGGTCTAAGTGTTGATGCACTTCGTCATAGATCCAAGAAGGATGCTCATAGCTGGTGCTACTTCCATGGCACATGCTTCCAACACCTACAACCCCTCGCTATAAAAGTTTTATCACAAGTAAGTTTAATTAATTAAAATTTTTAATTTACAAGTTTTAGTTTATTTATAGTTTACTTTGTCTTCATAGGTTGCTAGTAATTTTATTTTTATTAATGTATAACTTTAATTGTTTACTTTGTCTTCATAGGTTGCTAGTTCATCTGCTTCAGAAAGAAATTGGAGCACACTCTTTCATCCACTCTGTAAAGCACAATAGGTTGCTATCAAAAAGAGCGGAGAATTTAGTATATGTGCATTCCAACCTATGTCTTCTTTCACACAAACAACATGACTACACACAAGGGGAAACAAAGATGTGGGATATAGAGCCAGAGCATACTGATTTGGATGCTCCTGCTTCTCAGCTTCTTGCATTGACACTTGATGACTCGGAAATTGAGCCAACTTATAGTGCAAGTGCAAGTGGCATTGGCTCATCTAATGTCAATGTCAATGAGGAGGAGGAGGAGGATGAATTAGATGATCCATTTGATGATTAAACTTTAAGTTTATATTGTTGAAAGTTGAAACAATGATACTTGAATATTTTGTCATTTTGATATTAAACTTGATGTATATGATGCTATTATGGTATGATCATGATGCTATGACAAGTTTATGTTTGTTTTGTTGTTTATATGATGCTACGTGACATGCAAATTTTAATTCATGCTTATAGGCTTCACAAATATATATATATATATATATATATATATATATATAAAATTTACATGTTTTTGTACTAACGAACCCAAACGAACCCAAACCCCTTTTCAAAATTTTGCCGTACCGGTGTACTGGGTTCTTCGAACCCGAACCCGAACCGGCAATCTAGATTTAAAACAGTTGTTAATGCTGATTGTACTTTGGAAACTTGCTGCTATCCACTATCTTAGTGATAAAAACTTCTTGAAGATGTGCTGAAACGATGACAAAACTCATTGAAGAATGTGCAAACACTTGGAGATTTTGTGTGATGGAGAAGATAAATAGAACAGATTTGCAAACTAATTTTATCCTTCCTCCGTTGGCATCTAACTATAGTTCTACCTTTCCTTTTTGTGGAATATATCCTTTTGTAGGGAGCATGCCATGAAATATAAGTTCAAATTTTTAGTGTTAAAAACCTGGCAAGCCTCTACAGGATGAGTGCTCCTGTAAATCTCTGATTTTTGTGTTTATGTTAGTTTTTCCTTATAGGGTGCACACCACAAGATATACATATTTTGGTCGACATAAAATTTGCTGCTCTTCACAACAGAGCATGCCTGATCATTAACTTTTTTGAAAACATGCCATCCATCACAATTGTACATGCTATTGTTGTAATGTCCCCACTTCTCTAGTTGCCATCCAGATGCTTAAATTCACCTATCACCCATCTCCACAAGTGAAGTTTAGTGTTGGGAGATGATTGATTAGCCAAAGGGGACAATTACTTAGACATAATTTGCTTTGGTGAGCCATTAATAATAAAACTTTATAATTTTATGTTATAAAGTAACTTTTTCTAATTTAGAAAAAGTTAATAAAAGTGACTTATGTTGGTTGAAAATCTTGTATACTTGGGGAAATATACAAAATTGTGGTTTCAACCTGTTGTGACCATTTCACACATCGCCCCATCGCAAATGGGGACCCCCTCTTTTTGCTTGTTTTTTTTTTTTTTTTTTTTGCTCGTTTTCGCTTTCGTTTTTAGGGTTTTGTAGTTAGTTAGTCGTCTGGATTTAGGGCCTAGCCTTAGGGTTTTAAATTTTGCCTTTTCAAGCCAAAATCCAGTCATTTTTTTTGAGAGCTTTTGAGCTTCTTTTCTAGAATGCAAATTTTGAATGCAATGAATTCGCCAAAATGGTCTAATTTTCAATTGGAATGTTCATGCAGAGCTTAAACTTGTCTAAATAATGACCGTCAATATGAATTTTTGTCTGACTGAATATTTTGACCAAATTTTGACTTTTTGAAGTTTGATCCTGGGCATTGGAATTGATTTGTTTTCGCCTCGTGAAGTGTTAAAATGTGAAAAATCTTGTTATTTTGGCCTGTAGGAGCAAAATCGCTCCTGTCCCTCAGTGAAGGACGGGAGCTCAATTTCAAATATCTCATCATCCTTGCAGAGTCCAGACAAATTTTACGTTTGAAGTGATAGAGAACGACAAGATTTTTCCATTGAATATAAATTGAAGATTTTCATGAGCACAGAAAGGCCTCCAGGAAGAAAATCGCTCCTGTCCCTCAGTAAAGGACCGGAGCTACGATTCAAATTTCGTTTTGTCCTTGCAAGATTTTGATAACTTAACAATTTGAGGACGCCCGAAGGAAGATGCTTTGCCAGATGAATATAATTTGAGATGCAAAAACGAAGGAAAATGACCTATATTGACTAAATCGCTCCTGTCCCTCTCCAAGGGACCAGGGCGAGGTACCTTGTAGCTCTCGTCCCTCTCCCAGGGACTAGAGCGATTTCCTCCATTTTGCAAAATCCAGACAAGGGTCAAGGCAAGTTTACGTTCAAAAACGAAGGAGAACATGAGATGAATGCGTTGAATATAAATTAAAGATTTTTGGGACGTCCATAACAGTGTTAAATGCCTAGTTCGCTCCTGTCCTTCAGGAAGGGACCAGAGCGATTTTTGATATAATTGCTTTTCTTGCAAAGTTACAAACAATGTAAAAGCATGGGCGGATAGAGTGAAGAAGGACGACTCCGTTGAATATAAACTTGGAACCTGGCAAAGTAAGATGAAGGCCACAAAGGGAGGATCGCTCCTGTCCCTCTCCAAGGGACCAGGGCGATACAATGGTGATGATACGTCCCTCCAAAGTTCAAGGTCGTCCCTCCAAAGTTCAAGGCCGATCCAAGTCAAGACGAAGGGTGGCGAAGACATCTCAAGGCATTTCCATCAAGCGCAACGTTGCAAAGATCATCACATGGAAGGATTTGCACTCTATAACCCAGATCGCTCCTGTCCTTTGGGAAGGGACCAGAGCGATACCTACATAATGGCGTAGATTTCAAAAGACAAAAAAGTTTCGAGTTACCAAGAGGGTCGAAAGGACATCATTCCACGCAATGAAGATAATTGCAAGTTGGTAAAAAACAAGAACAAGCACCTAATAATGGACTTCGCTCCTGTCCTTCAGGAAGGGACCAGAGCAATATTAGATGTATTGATCATTTCATGCAAAATTCACATAAGGACAATATATTGCAATGTTCTGGAGGGTCCATGGTATGATAACAAGGTGATAGACAAGAGTTTTGAACGTCCAAACATCGCCAAACGGTGTAAAGGCCTCACATCGCTCCTGTCCTTTGGACAAGGACCAGGGCGATCCTATCAAAAGCGCTCATATTCCTCCAAAATCGAACCAAGGCGAGGTTAAGCAAGACAAGGGACGGCGTTTAGAAAACATCACAATGAAGGATCGAAGGTTAAAAATGCATATTGAACGTAAAAAAATCAAGATCGCTCCTGTCCTTTGGACAAGGACCAAGGCGATCCTATCAAAACACTCACGTTCCTTCAAAGATCAAGGCGAAATGAGGATAGGAAATGCAAAGGACATCGTCGGGGAGACATTGCAAAGGAGATCGAAGTTTAAAAATCGCCAAGACCAAGGAGAAATGTGGATCGCTCCTGTCCCTCTCCAAGGGACAAGGGCGATGATCCTTATAACATCGAAGGTACCTTGCAAAAGCGAGTGGGACGTGCGCAAAGGACACAAGCGTTGATAAGTTCGAAGGTCAAAGATACAAGATGAACATAAAGACATGGAGATCGCTCCTGTCCCTCTCCAAGGGACAAGGGCGATGTTAGATAAAACACATGACATTCTTTGAAAGTCACGTTAAGACAAGGACGCACAGGATTTTAATTGGCATTTGGAAGATGATACAAGGAGAGGATCGTACCAAAATGGAGAATTTCAAGTAAAAAACTTAGGATCGCTCCTGTCCCTCTCCAAGGGACCAGGGCGATAATGATCATAAGATACATTTGCTCGCACAAGAGAGGCATTCAAATTCGAAGGACCACCAGATGATCGATTTGGGAGGTGAAAATGAAGGAGTTGAACGTTAAAAACGCAAGAATCTAGACCAAAATCATGGATCGCTCCTGTCCCTCTCCAAGGGACCAGAGCGATGAGGTACGTCCTTTTATTTTCATATCTTTGGCGCCAAATTTAAACAATTCGAATTTCTTTAAATGCTAAATCAATTTAAAAAATCGAAAATCCATTTTTTATTGGCATTTAATATGGCGTTAACATGTATTAATTATTTTTGCCTTATTTAAAAATCGAAATTTGCAATAAAAAACGCAAGGCATCAAATAATTAATTAATTAATAAAAATCGATTTGAGCGCTCATATGTGGAGGTCGGCCTTGTTATTTCATTGCAAATCATTTAAAAATCGTTTGAAATGGTTTTATTTTGTTAAGTCGGCCTAAGGGGTAAAGGATGCAAGCGCTATATAAGGGGGTAAAAGTTATCATTTCTACATCATTATTTTACCTTCTCTACATGCGAATTAAGGGAGGCGAATATAGTGCGAAGTGTGTTCAAGGGTGGTGCGAGTTTCATTCATCCAAGGGTGGCGCGCTTAGACATTCAAAAGTGGTGCGATTGCAAACCAAAGGTGGCGTAGACATTCCCAAGGTGGTGCGAATTTGAAGATCCATCCAAGACCACGCCTAAGGCGAATTTGCTAAAGACTTGGAGATTTATTTGTGCGAACTTGAAGATCCATTTGAGACCACGTCCAAGGCGATAAGTGAAGATCACATTCTATCCAGAGGTGGCGAAGTCAATTTTGAGGAGATCATATTGAAGACTATCTTTATACCTCAATTTTGCCTAGGCAAATTTTGTTTTTTGCATTCTAGAGTTAGCTCTCTATCGAGGTATGGCGATTTAATTGTTATTGTTTTATTCCTTTATCGTCATATTTCAAATTTTGAAATTTTGAATCTTGAATTTCTTTTGGCTCAGTCGTTGTATTTTTAGGAAATGATAACTCTAGAGACTTATCATAAGGTTTCCTAAAATTTATCTCTTTTATCTACGTTATTTATTGCAAAAATCTATTTCTCATAATGAAATGTTGTGTAGGTATGGCGACCCCAAAGGCGGGAGCATCCACCAGTCGCTCGGCTCTCATGAAAGAAGATCAGAAGACTGAAGAAGTGGAGACCAAGATCGTGTCCAAGTGGAGCAACATTGGAGATACAAACTTGGGGAACTTTAGTACGAAGAAGTTCCGAGAGGTCCCTTACATCGGCAAGCCATCACCTGTCGCCCGGAGAATAATAGAAAGTGGCATCATTAAGGCGGCCGGTTTTCCTCCAGCCATTCAGTGTCACGAGTTGATGATCGAGTGTGCCCGTCATTACAATCCACAGTCCAGGACAATTGTGTCCAATGAGGGAAACATTTTGGCATACCTTTCAGAGGAAGCCATAAGTGAAGCCTTCCATCTTCCAGAGCACAGGGACATGATATACAAGAGCATTGAAGGAGCCAGATCAGTGTACGATGATGATCCAGATGCTTGCCTAAGCATAATCAACAAGAACTGGCTACTTAAGAGTCGTCCCCGTCTGAGCAAAGTACCGAACACACCACACAGGATCGATTTCCAAGAGGAGTACAGAGATTTGATCACCATGCTCAACAGAGTTACAGGAGCACCTCATGCCTTCTATTTTGAGAAATGGATGTTTTACTTCATCCAGGTGATTGTTCAAGGAAAGGGTACAATACATTGGGCTAGGATAATTAGCCATTGCTTAGACGTACAGTTGAGAAGACTCAGGGCTACTAAGTCCTTCCACATGAGTTCATACGTCATCTATGCCTTAATTAGGAGCGTTGAGTACGCAGGACTACCTCACAGAGGAGTGATTGGAAGAGGACCCGGCGAGGTCAGAGTTTGTGAATCCTATACCTACTTGCATCATCCACCAGGGAAGAACTACAAGTTAATCAATGATACTTTCACGATGAACATCACAAGGACGTTGCAAGGAGGGATTCACAACAGATTATCTCAGGATGCCCAGGAGTTAATCAAGAGGTACGGTGCTTGGTTCATTCAGTTTCCCAAGTTCACTTACATTAGAGTGTATGGATGTCCTTTACCTCCATACATGTTGCCGAGATACCCGACAGACGGGATTGTGTTACTTGAAGTAACAAGGCAGTTGGCAGCATATGTGAAGGCATTCAGACACAGACATCAGAATGGAGTTCAGGTACCTATTATTTTGGGTAATTCAGTTGAGGTATGTCCCAATGTCTCAGCCATGGATGACGTAGAGAGGGAGTTAGCCTTGTATCCTTTTTCATCTTTTGCTTGGAGGAATAGTTTTGATCCACATGGACATTTAGAGGAGACAGTCGGTAGAAGATTTAGACATGAGTACCAGATTGAAGATTTTATGATGAATCTCCTAGATGATCTCGAAGTGAAACGAAAGATACATTCTAGATTGCCTTTGGATTTCATCAGGAAATGTAAGATTTACAGAGTGGCCGACCAAGCTCAGGACAACGGCAGGCACATCCAATCTTCATATGATAGAGAAAGCAAAACAATAAGTTTGAATTGGAATGAGCCCGAGGCCGTGGATTTAGATGAATTGATGGCACCAGTCTTGTCTTGTACTCGCAGATGGGTAGACGTTCAACATCAGAAGTTGAGAGAACAAGGCATAGCCATGTCTTTTACTTTGGAAGAAAAGCCAGCTGAAGGTGGAGCCAGTGTTAGTGAAGGCAATCCTAATCCTAGGAATACAGGTGAAGGTAACCTTCGATGTGCCAGTGAGGGCAATCTCCATTCGAGAGGTTCAAAGAGAAAGGAAAGATCAGAAAAGAAAGAGCCTTCCAAGAAAAAGCAAGGTGCTAACAAAGATCAAACGCCAGGTACTTCTTCCAGGCCAGAGGATAGAACAGTTCGAGTGGAAGAATCCATGGAATCAATGGTACAGAATGATAAACAGGAAGAGGAACAGGCACAGCATGTTTCATCCGATGGATCTCTCCAAGACTATGATTTAGATAATGATAACGAAGTAACATCTCCTCCCAGACAAGAAGAAATAGTACATAAAGAAATTCAAGTTCAAGAGACAAGATCAAATATCCCAGATTGGTTGAAGGAAAGATTGACTAAGGTAATCGTAATTGAGGATGAAGACAGTGCAATTGATTTAGAGAGCCTCGTGGGACGTTCACATATGACAATAGAGAAGAAGAAGGCTACAAAGATGTCCAAGATGATTCGAGATGAGACTGGATCTAGAAAACTGCAGATAGCTACACCGGCAGCAGACAAATATGAGGATGAGATCCTAGCAGAGGACTATCATATACAGACTATTGAGTTAGGACCGTCCACAGCAGAGCAGACTTTAGATGATGCCACCGACACATTTGAGGCATTGAAGGATAAGTTTAGAGAAGTAGAAAAGAATAGAAAGCTTGAGAAAGAGGTCGGTGCATGGAGGACATATTTCAGTCACATCAATGAACCTTTGGGACGTCAGGATCCAGTTAGATCACCATTGCAGGCATTGCCCCTTCAATCAATCAATGAAGCAGAAAGATTCAGGAATATGGTCCAGCGTACATGTAGTTGGATGGATAGATCTCACACGGTGGCCATTGAGTTTGTTACAAGGATGTCGAAGATCACCCATCAGCCTATCCAAGTTCTTGAGATTATTCACAGATTGATGGCAACGGTAGCTGCATTTGCCCATACCAAGGACGTTGTCATTCCTGTCTTGAAAGTTATAAGACATACATCCAGAAGAATTCTAGCACAGGAGAAGATCTTAGAAGGTGATTCTCACAGTTTGTTTCAGTGGTCAACCTTACTCCATATAAAGAGTGTTCTCTTTGAGGACATCAGTGTTAGATGTGGTCAAGTTGAGGAGGTGATCAATCCGATCCAGGACAGAGTATTTGAGGTACTTCGTACCATCCTTGGCAGAAGGATCGAGGTCGAGACAGATGTGGATTTACAAGAATTTGAAGATAGAATCAAGATCATCTTTCGCAAAGACGCAGATGTTACAGATGAGCAGTATGATCAGATGTATGCCACCATGCTCCTGATTGATAGAACGAAGGAACTTGAACCCACTTGGGACACAGCTCTTCTAGATGCATTTGATCAGGTTATCCACTTAGAAGAGAGTATCAAGAATCTTCCCGAGATTCCAAGCACAGAAATCGAAGGGATCGTGACAAAATTCATTGCATATGCTAAGAAAGAGAATTGGAAAGGGAATAAGATTCTAGATGAAAGGTTGTTACAGATGACATGACATCTTATTTCTCATTGGTTGATACCTCCTAGATTTTTGTGCCAAATTTAATATTTGGCTATGTATTTAATATTGTTCAGTAAAAAGGAGGTCATTTGTAACAAACCCTAATTAGGGTTTAGGTGTCATGATCTTGTCCATTGATTTACTTTCAATCTGGACCTTTCATTGTAACTGGGGATGCTATTTATACCCCCATTTTCCATTTCATTTGTAATAGAATAGTCAATAGAAAAATAGAGAATAGAGTTGAGAGTGAAATAGGGAGATTAGAGTTGTAAGCAATTTTTATTTTGTAGCAAGATTGAGTCTTGAAGAGAGAAGTTCAAGCAATTGTTGTATATGATGACTTGGAAATCAATAAAATATTGAAGTTATGGTGTTTTGTTGCAAATTTCATAAGTTATCTTCATGGTTGTTGGATGTACTTGAATCATGCTCAATCAAAGTAGTTTGTTAATTTGAAAGGCTAAGTGTGAGGTTTGATATTTGGTAGGATTCACAATCCAAACCACTAGCTTCTTGCTGATTGTAGGAACGCCTTGCGTGGTCGACTGGAAAACATTTTGAGTCCTTAACCTTCAAGCATTTTTGCATCTAGGAGATGTACTTTCATAGTAGTGTCCTCGGTCTTTGATGTATTGAATACCATTATTACCTTAGAAGATCGCACTAATTTCAATTGAGTTGTTACCTTATGGCAAAATTGAAGTTAGTTGAGTCTTGCCAAATCTCATTCATGCTAAGTCGTTCATAGGGTTAGACTAGACTTCCTTAAACCCTATCTTTTTCATTTTTTTTTTTTTTTTTTTTGAAAGTACCTTTAGATTAGTAAAATCTTCGAGCTTTGAATACGTAAGACGCCTTGGAGGAAACAGCAAATCACATCATACCACTAAAAAAGCTTGTCCACACGTGGAGACCCCACTAAAAGAACCTTGGAGTCCATCTAACTGATCCTTTTTGCAGATCTTCAGCAGTTAGAGACTATTTTCTCAAGAGAGGATAAGATGCCTGTCGGTATTTTATTCTGTGTATGATTGTGTACAAAATACACGTCAACACAACCACAGCACACGAGTAAAAACTCTCCTAATTAAGGGAAGGCTCCCCCTATCTAACTACAACTTGGAAAATAAAATAAGATGGGACAACAATCTTTCTTTTTTTTTTTAAGAAAGACAATATCCTTTTCTCTTCACAGAAAAGGATAGCGATTGAATATGAACAACAATAACCGCTTTCAAGTGAAATAAGAGAAAGGAAATGAAGTTTCCTGAAAGCGCAAAGACTTCCGTCACTTCCTTCGGGACGGGACAGCAATATCAAGCTCAAAGACTTGACTATTGGAAGTCCTATCTACCTTTTGCTATACTAAATTTTACAACGAATAAAAGATAACAGCGCAAAGATTGGAATAATCTATTCTTTCAACACAAAGACAAGAACTAATGCAAGCTCAAAGACTTGCTGCTCCTTCAAGAGAGTTTCCTATTTTAATTAATCTTCTCTACTTGCAGCTCAAAGACTTCAAATCAGATTGGACTAAGCTCCTTTAGAAACACTTTGTATAGAAGAAATAAAAAGATTCAAACTCAAACATGTAGTTCAAAGACTCAAAACTTGAGTAATCCTTCTTTATTATTCTTCAAAAACTTTCAATCCACGTACATAAGCTCAAAGAGTTTTTGCTGTAAATTTGGCAGAGTTTTTGCTTGCTTTCCAAAAGATAAATATTACAATAGACCCCTCAAGTATTTATAGAAGAGGAGCCTTGAGAAAAAGGTGGGAAGATCCTAACTAACTTGAGAGATTCTCTCAACCACCAAGACTCATTCAATAACTAACTGAGACTTCATTAACTAACTAAGAGTTACTCCAACTAACTAAGACTTATTCCAACTATAGTCCTAATCGGACACAACTTGTAGTTGCCTTACATGTAATTACAAAAGTGCAAGTAATGTGTACCTTGCTTTTTACAAAAAATACTTTTACATGTAACTTGTCAAAACTAAATTACAACTAAAGATTACAAAAGAGGGAAAATTCAACGAAGTGTTGAAAAACACTTAAGTTGCATTTTGTGAAGACACAAATCCTTGAAATTTCTGGATGCTCGCTTGTAGTTCTTGGGGATTCGTTTCATGGGTGTTCTTGGCAACAACCATAGTCTTCACAATAGTGTCGTGACAGCGGAGGAGCGCAGAATTGTTTTTATCCAAGATAGACTAGATTTCATGCAGAAAGGCTTGGTGTTTCATCAACGCTTGAATCAAAACTGTCGAGAATTGTTCGCTTCTCCATTCATTATGAATCCTCATCTGTAAATCAGCAAGAACTTCTTCTTCTGGAATCAACTCTCCATCTTGACTTACTATGTTGCAAGAGGCCCTTTCACAATGTGAGACAATATCTCGGTAAACTTCGCCGCGAAATCTCTTTGCATCACCGATCTCCTCAATGAGGGATTTAAGAACAAGGGTCTTGTTTTCCAGGAGTTCTTCAAATTCCAAGTACATGACCCTGGAAGAGATGATGGCGTGCTCCTGTAGAACACTCAGCTGTTGTTGGGGCATGGTACGCCAAATTGTCAAACTTTCTTCAACACTTTCTAGATTCTTTTTGAAAGTATTAGAAGTTTGATCTAGTTTCTCCTCAACAATTTCCAACTTAGACATTATCTAAAAAATGTCTTTCATTACTTGTGCACATAGATCATGAAGCTGATCAACCCAGGAATCCAGTGCTTGCACTTTTTGAGCAGCCCTTTCCACTCCACGAATTGATTCTTGGGAACCAGAGGAACCTATGGAGCTACTCCCTTCAGCAGCAGGTTTTGTAATTTTATGAACGGCTGCCATAAGTTGTCGGTTTTCCTCTTCTAGCTTGTCTTTCTTTGCTAGAAGATCATCACACCTTTGCACCAGTGAAGCAACAGAAAATTGAGCATCACGTTTAATGACCTCATGCGTTTGGTTGCCCAACTCTATCTTTGCAACCTTATAATCAGCAGCTGACATTTCATCAAGTGGTTTATCTGCAATAGGTTCCACAATTTCAGCTACCTTCATCTTGTTGCTATCAACAGTTACCCTAGAGATAGTCTTGGCCTTCTTAGCAACTTTGGATCTGGACTGTTTCAGTTGCTGATAGTCAAAGGCGTTAGGTGAGATTTCTTGCTTCTTCCTTTTCGGGGTGAAAGAACTAAGCCATGGAGGCAAAGTCATCAACTCCTCTCCAATAGCAGCCGTAGGCAAAGGAGAAGCAGTTTGGACATCCTGGGAGGAATATTTGTTTGGACAGCGACCACGGTTTGCTCAGTTACCAATGGGCATGAAGATTGCCTCATGAATTCTTCAAAACCAGAAGTGGAAGTATCAATTTCTAATAACTGAATGCAAGTAGGAATATTTTCAGGAACTTTCAAAACACTCTCTTGTTGATGATCAGGAGATGGCTCGTATGCTGAAATGGGAATTGCATTCTGAGATGGAAATTGGAAGGACGACCTCATGAGGCGAGTCTGAAACTGGAGACTTGGGAGCATCATCAGATTGCTGCCCCTCTTCTGGATTATCCAGATCGATCACCTGAACATGGAATCGTGAATTTTTCTTCCCACGAATAGTCGTCTCCTCGGGAGGAAGCACTACTGCACGACTTACTCGTAACTTGGTCCTTGTGCCTGAAGATGAAGCACCCTCCTTGTGGTCAATCTGAATCTCAGACTTCCGTCCAAGAGGCCCCGTAGAATCATCTTCTTTACCAACCTTGATTTTTATAAGTCTAACAGCATTACTTTTCAGCCATGCGTTGGTGTTGGCCAAGATAGGTTGAAATCTGTCAAGGATGGATATGCACTCCTTGTGTGACCATTGGATCAAAGGAAGTGGAGCTTCCTCAACCCTCCGTGAAGTGTATTTAGGATCAAGTATATGCCCGTCATCAATCATCCCTTGTGGGATATCCACCAAGTTCAAATCAACAATTTGCTCAACAGTGAGCCTGCAGTAATCCATCTTGAGGACTTCGGCTTCTGTGCGGAGATCTACCTAGATGTCTTCAATGCGATGAACATGCACAAAGTATTTTTTGATCTTCTCCTTCATACCTCTATAATCAAAATCAGCTTTAGGTTTAAACCTTTTGAGCTCGATTTCCTGCAATTCAATCTCCATGGCCTTAGCCTTCACAGATGTGACAAGGGAGTACCGACCAATTTTCAATGGGTTTGTGGTAGAGATCCCCATTCCAACCTTGTGCTTAGCAGACTGAAAAGTGTGAACAGCCATGATCTTTCTTCCCAACTCCATAAGAATGATCTTATCAGTTGGGTATCTGGGAAGCATGTATGGCTGACCATCATAGCATCCAATCCTCATATAAGTGAAGGTGAGAAATTGCAGAAACAAACACCCATACTCAGACACCTTGTCCCATGCCTCATCTGATACTCTCTTGTTCCTGAGATTTCTGTCAAACTGACACATGAAATATCCAAAGAATGCATCTTGGACCCTTCTGAAATGCAGTCTGCTGGGTCTCAACGGCAACTAGTCATAATATTCCCAAATTGGTATAAGTGAGCGATCACCCTTGGTAGAAAGACCTGGAAAGTGTCTAAGTGATGCTGCTAAATATATCAAATAAGAATTCATGAAGAAGGTCATGGTGGTAGGAATTGCTGCAAGTTGTTCACACAAGGTATTGCTGATGACTTCCCCCAATGAAATGTGATGTGACTGTCGTATGAACATAATGAACTGATACATCCATGGCTCAAAGACATTGGAATGCTCAAGGCCCATCATCCTGCTGAGAAGAGTGATGGTGTCTCCTATCTCCCATTTGAAATCGCAGCGGTTCAACTTCACCCACCTTGAGAAGGAGGCTCGTGGCTCTTGGATCCACCTATTGATGTGTCGCTTGCAATCTTTTTCCCTCTTTACATAATACTCCGCTGCACTTTCTTTGGTGATTTCCATATAAACAGGTGCAAGAGGTATTCTGAAGACCTTCTCGATCATATCTGCATCAAGACGGATTATAGCTTCATCATCATCATTTTTGATGACTCTTGATTCCTTGTCAAAATGATGGGCGCATGCAAGAACGAACTTAGATTCTAGGGCAGCCACTGGGAAGGAAGATGCATGATGGATATGGCTGTCCAACAGCCGCTGCAATTTATTATCCTGTGGATCTTCTACCCTGTTGACAAATTCTGCCATATCAACGTGCCCTATCTTCGTGTCTCTGATGGGATCCAAAGGAGAAGAAACCTGGGAAGGTGCAACTTCGTTCTGATATTTGTCATATTTGTATTTCATCTTCTTTGGAGTTGGAGATGCCGACAAATCTGACATTGATTGTGAACCTGGAATGCTGTGATGAAGACTTAAAAGAGTTAAGGCAACATTATAGTTAGCTGCAAATATCATTCTTCCTTCTCCAAATGGATAAAACTTTGATCCTTGAACTTAACGATTTTGTGAGAGGAAGAGGGGAAATATGTAGAAATGGGAAAATCTTGACTTTGACCAATTTCGGATCTTGGGGGAATTTTTGCAAGTATACAAGTTGGAAAGAACATACACACAATCGGGGTTTTAAAACCCGAATGCAAGTATACTTGTAAATTTGAAAATGGAGAAATGGACGGAAAATAAGATTTTGACTTGCGGAAAATGACAGAAATGGAAAGTACGGATATGGGGAACATGGATGGATAGAAATGGGAAAATCCGGGAAAGTCATTTTCATGAAAATGGGAAGAACTCTTCAACATGTAATCCGGTTTTCAAAACCCAAATTTGCAAGGGAGGGGTATTTCACACTTTTCAACTTGGAATTTTAACAAAAAATGGTTAAATTCGTTAATCGTAGGGGAAGAACAAGAATTTCCAGCGAACTTGTAATCGGGATTAAAAATCCCGAATACAATTAAAGAGGGAAAATTTAGGGAAGAACAATGCAATTCAAAAATTGCATACCAAGGGAAGAATTCTCTCACAAAAACCGATTTTTGGGGGAAGAACAACACATTCCAAAAATGCAACTAAGAAAGAAAACCAAGAGAACAAGAAAATAACAAAATGAAGGAAAGAAAGGAAAGAGAACATACCTTTCTTCAAATTGAAAATGCCTCTTCAAGAAATGCAACCAATTCTTGGAAAGGAGGAAAACCAATAAATAGAAGCAATCCGCAATGCCAAACCCTTAACACGTTTTTGCAAAAATGCCCCAAATTGATAAATGAAGCAGCAATTCCAAACTTGGAGAACCGAAATGCCAATGAGAGAGCACACCCAAGAGGATTGGAACAAAACGCCTAAGGAGGAGTAGAAGAAATAGTGACAAGTGTTTGCAAAACGTGGCCAAAGGAATCATGTGGAGAAAAATGTGGCCACCATTTGCATCTTCAATGACATCAATAAATAGCTCAAACTCCTCCCAAACTCCACGCCTAGGTGAGAGAGAGCAAAACGTTTTAGGAGATTGCAGCTTGTTGGAGATTTAATCCACTAAAATGTGGCATTAAAGAAAAACGTGACTGCTGATCTAGAAAGAAAAACGTGACTGCTGATCTAGGGCGAAAAACCAGTAAATGCAACTTCCATTTGGCGTGAAAGGTGTCCAAGAATGCATGAAAATAGGATGCAAGCCAAAACGCCTTCCTCCTCCAACAATTTCTCCACAAAAATTGCCTTGAAATGGTCAAAAACCATTTTTCCTTGCATTTCGGGTTTCTTGGAAAAAAAGACAAGTTCAATTTTGCATAAGAGAATGAAAATCGGGTTTTTTGATGACAAATACAAGTTTTAATTACACTTTTTCATTTGGCAAGCCAAAATCGGGATTTTTTAGACAAATGACAAGTTTAAAATTGTCAAAAATGTACTTGTAAGGCAAAATCGGGTTTTTTGGAGAGGAATACAAGTTTTAATTACTTGTAAAAGGGAAATAAAATCCCTACAACAAGTTAGAAAAGCTTGCACATATGTAATGCGGATTTAAAATCCCTATTACATGCAAAAACCATTAAAGTAGGGGTTTTTTGACCAAACTGCAAGTTTACTTGTAGTTGAGTCAAAAAATCCCTATTTTAACTAAACAAGATAAAAACAACAAAGGGGAAATTTAAAACAAATTGCAAGTAACATCTTTTAATAAAAGTGCACATGTAATAAGCTAAAAATTTCCCTACAACAACCAAAACAATGAATATCATTAAAACTTGCAGTTTGAAGAAAATTCTCCACCTGCAGTTGGGATTTTAAAACCCGAAATTGAAGGAAAGACATAGCAAACGAACCCAAAATTTGACGAAATTCGAAACGCAGTTAAAGATGGACTGAGGATTAAGCCAGTCCAAGGATTAGTCGAAATTTTGTCTCGGGAAGCGTGCCATAGAGTAATTTTTTTTCATTTTTTTAACAAAAATTTCATGTAGTGGTCCTTCATTTTTGGAAACAAAAATGAGGACAACTTATAAGTTACTTTATTCTTTTTAATTAATGACTTTATATTAAAGTCCCTTGCACATATCCCTAGGAGTTAATAATTAAAAGGTGGTACGATTTTCATGAAGAAGACCGATCTTTAAGTTGGCGCCACTTTCTAGAAAGGAAAGACTCCATTGGAATCTTATTTTGATGCCTTTAGGGGTTCGACTTGGGAGATGAAGGCATAAGTTGGGTTTGGGATTCATAATTGAGCATTCTTGGATTATTTTCTTCATCAACATAGCTGGAGCAAGACTGCAAATTCATATCTGCAGGTTTTGGCAAGGATTTGGGAATGAAATCTCCCTTATTCTCGCAGGTTGGACGTAGCCCCTACCTGATTTGGCACGATTTTCAGTATTTCAGGTCATTGAAGGACCAAATTGTGTGATTGATCAACTAAGACAGCAAGTAGAGGGTTTGAACAGCAAATTCTGATCAACTTGGAGGTTCTTACAGCAAGCAATCCCTTTCTAGATGCCAGCCGTACCACTTCTACTTGCCTCGAATTCATTAAAAATAAATTGAAGGGTTTACCTTTGGATTTTCTGTACAAATCTCATTGTCAGCATTAGGAATAAAGATTAGAATCATTCTTTTAGGCTTATGAAGTCCTTGGAGAGAGATATGAACAAATCAGTGTGGAAAATTGACCATTTTCAGTGAAGTCTCCTGGGGGCCTGAAGGAATCAGCAGCAGTTGGGTCTATTTGTGTTAGATTTGTTTTTGGTAATTATTATATAGAGGAATAAAACTCATTGGAGCAGTTAGGACACATTGGTAGCTACTGTAGCAGCATCTGGACTCATTTAAGCTGATTAAGCAGCCCTCCAGGCAAGGCGTTGGACCCCTGGTAGGCCAATTTTGGCATATCTCTATTGAATTCCACTATTAGTTGGCATTTGTTAATTGCTGTTAGAAAATCAGACAATCTGAAATTTATTTTCAGTCATTAGTTTTTGTGTTATCATTGTTATTTAATTGCATTGTCTAAATTCCAAGGCATATATATTGCAAAAACACAAAAAAAGCATAAAACCACAAAAACAAACATATGAAACCAATTTTCTCTACCGCTGGCCAAAGAAATCAGAATCAGAAAACTAAGTCAGATTGCTACATTCAGTAGTCGGCATCTTTCAATTGTATATAGTTTGTACTTTTTGTTTTGTCAAAACATGTCATTCCTCCTATGATGAGCATGCCACCATATAAAGACCTGCAGCCTCTTGTTTAGAAATTCTGTCATCCTAAACAGTTGCACACACCCTGTAAAGACCTATTGCGATTTTCAGTTTGGAACTTTATGCCCACCTACAATCAGGTGCATGCCTTGTAACTCCAAAAAAATATTCTACTGCCTTAGTGAATTTCTGCCAATTATCTACTGTCTAAACTCTGAGTTTTGCCTTGCAAGATGTATTGGTAAGCTCATTTCATTGGCCCTGCAGAGACATGAACAAGATTTGACAAAAATAACATAGATGACCACTATGAAGATTGAAACATGACTCGTGGCTGAAAATGACAAGGATTAATATTGAAATGCGACACAATACAAAGAGTGTCATATGGGTACAACAGTTAATTAGAATGCTTAGGATTTCTTGTTATATTTACTCTTTTCTACCAAAGGGGTCATTTCTCCTCTTTCTATCCTTGACTTACATCATCAGTTGATCAAAAATTGTTGCTTATATAATATATTCCAGTCTTTATTTCAACTTCCTGGAATTGCAAGTGCATTCTGATTGAATCCACAACTATTCCTTCCATTTAGTTCTATTTATATTTGCATTGATTTTGTCTAATTTCTTTGTTATTGTTGGCATGTGGTTATGGTAAGGTATATTTGCATTGGTTAAGTGCAACATTATTCAGATAGCAGACAGACGGTTGGTAGATATCAGATTTAGCATATAAAAAAGTTTGGTCCATTGTCAGAGGCAACTGATTGACAAGCCTTTCTTAGCTGAGAAGAAAATAATCAGATTAACAGAGATTTATATTTTTCATGATTTTTATTGCCAATTTAGTTTTGCCTCTATTGAAGAAATGTGGAATCCAAATCCTTAGACCTATGCAGCTCTGAACACAGCTGAGTACGCTGTAAGTTCTACTTCCAGCGTTGTCTTTTGATGGAACTCAATCAATTATATGGTAGTCTTTAATTCTAGATATAGTCTTTTCTTTTATTATAATGAGACTTATACTTGAAATTTTAAATAAATATACCTTGAGTCGTCATTTGACACATTATTAACTTGGAAAAACTGAAATAATGGATATGATCTCTTATATTTTTCAAAAAATGTTTACATAGATTTACTGTACTTCAGTATCTTATTGAATTTTTCTGTTGCCCTGTATTTCCATTGTTTTGCAACTTAAACTGATGCTTCTTGATTGATATGGTCCTTAACTCAATGCTTTGCTTTGCATTGCTTATAGTGTTTTTGTTGTTACAGGGTTGGCATGTGGCAAAGGATGAAGGAAAATTGATCTCGGGTATCTCCAAAACTATACCAAGTAATCTACTTCCTTCAGGATCTTTTCAGTCAGTTGGAATAGTTATCAATGCACTGAAATATCATCAGAATGTGGACCTTCCACCTGTGTTGCCAAAGCGGAAAAAGAAACCATATCCCAGACCTATCAAGGAGATAATACGTGATGCACGAAAAATCAAAAAGAGGAGTAAGCTAGAGGAAGCAAAAATGGAAGAAAGAGTTTTGGGACCCCCAGAAAATGGATTACTGGTTCCTGACTTGATACCAGTTGCACATCAGGTCTTGGAAGCAAGAAAAATCTTGGTGAAGAACCTTGTGAAGCTGCTAGATGTGATTCCTGTCTTTGCTTGCAGGTTAAATACTATAAATTGTTTCTCTTTTAGTCTCATTATTTATCTATCATTTTAGACACTAATTCATGTTGCCAATGAAAATAAAGATCTATTAAGTAAATAAGAGGTGATTAGATCATAGTTGCTCTGCCGGTGATCTCTGAATTTGAAGATACTAGAAATCTGATGCAGATACTGTTCAAATGTGCACGTTGGTTTCATTGGCAATGAGATTAGAGATTGCCAGGGTTCAGGAAATGGAGCTCGAAATTCATCACATGTGTGGATAAAAGGTTGCATTGATGGCATTCTTGTTCCTATTGAGACCTTCCACCTTTTTGATCGTCTGGGAAAGCGCATTAGTCATAATGACAGATTTAATGTAGATAGTATACCAGCAGTTGTTGAGCTTTGCATCCAAGCGGGTGTTGATCTTCCAGAATACCCAACAAGGAGAAGGAAGAAACCATTGCATATGATTGGAAAGAAAGTAGTAGACCCCAATGTGTTTGTGGATGAACCCAAGCAGACAAACCAAGCAGGGCTAAGTGAGGAATTGGATCCATGTGGAATTCGTCCACAAACCAGTCCTCCGCCTTTGTCTTCACAGGAAATTCAGGAAGTGGCAGAAACAGCACTTCAGGCATTCGATACTATGAGGGGTGGAGTGTGCAAACTATTAAAGAAGTATCCTGTAAAGGCATGTGGCTATTGCCCAGAAGTGCATGTTGGCCCGTTGGGCCATAGAGTCAGACTATGTGGAGCTTTCAAGCATCAATGGCGTGATGGAAAACATGGGTGGCAAGAAGCAACTGTTGATGAACTAATACCTCCACAATATGTCTACCATGTCCGTGATTTGGCTGGTCCCCCTCTTATGAATCACCTTAGAAGATTTTATGGTCAAGCTCCTGCCATTGTGGAGCTTTGTGTGCAAGCAGGTGCAGCAATACCTGAGAGATTCAAACCTATGATGAGGGTCGATATTGCAATTCCAGATTCACAAGAAGCAGAAATGGTTGCTTAACTCATTGTGATTTGTAGCCAAGTTTGGCTCCTCCACTAAGTTTTAATATATATTGGGCTGGTGGGAAGTTAGAGAAAGGTCTTGCACAACCCAAATTCTTAACCTCCACGGGCTCCAAATGTACAAACAAGCAGACATTGTATGTGATATTGATTATTAATGATCCAATATTGTTTCCAAATCATCCATCTCATGTACTTGTGCATTTTCTAAATTTTTACAAAAATCACATCGGTATTCATGTTTCACATTTTGTATTTTCTGTTAATGACATTCAAAATTATAGTAGAACCATCATTTCGAATTCTCCCTGTTGGGATGTTTGTTGAGTTGAATTACAAATTTAACATTAGTCTGAATTCCAAAATTCAAGATAATCCAATTTGGAGAAGAGTCGGTTTGTTTGAGAAGGTGATATCGTAGCTTGGATATATGGTTATCTTTGCCAAAGTTTTCATGTTTGGTTGGTGGGTAAGTAGAGAGATATATTTATAGGGTTGAAAGATGGAAACCATGGCTTGAGAGAGGAGTGTTCTCCCCAGTTCTCCCCACAGCCACAACCCACCATTCAACACCACCTCCAATTCCTTTGGAGAGTAAAGTATGTGATAAAGAAACCCCTAGCACAAGGAAAAATCTCAATAGTGCCAACAATGAGAGTCCTCCAAGACTCCAAAATCCACTTTTGCAAGTCTAGGAGAGAAAGCCAAAAGCTTTTAATTTGCAAATCAAACTTCGAGTGTAAAATACTCCATTTTCAACCACCTCTTGCCTACAAGCCGCAACAAGGGGATCACAAGAATAAGAAAGGGGAGTCTTTCCAAAATGAGAATGGCACGTAGAACCAAAGGGGGTCCTTGAGTTGACCATGGCCACATAAGATCTTGCCAATCCGCCCCAACCACCAAACCAAGGAAAGGCAACCAAAAGATCCCACACTACCCTCAGACATAAGCTCTAGGAAGAGCATGACACCAACAGTAGGAACACCAGAAACACTCCATGACACGCAAAAAAGGTGACTAGGATAAACCTTAATCACCAAAACACAACCATACAAGGGTGAGATGCTAATATCAACCCTAGAGACTAGGCCATTACCATTAGAAGGTGCACAAAGGTTGGGCACAACAAATTTGTTGCCATAGAGCTGCAGAAAATCAATTGGAGTTAGAGAAGACATTGTGGAAATCTTAGAAGTACAAGCAATGACCAAGGAAGAAACAACCCACAAACACTATTAAACCTATAAGACTCGTTTGGGTGTGGCAAGAAAGAATTTTTTGAACCAAAGGTTAGGATTCATGAAGGAGATGTTGGGTCCCAAAATTGTTGCTCCAAAATCCTAGAAGACAATTCAACTTTCAAGGCAAAAGGTTGTCATCATGAAAGTAAAACTAAAGTTCATCCATATTATGGATGATTAAAGGCCAATGGATGAGAGTGGATAAGCTCTTTTTTGCTTTGGGCTCAGCTTCAACCCAAGATGCCATTTCTAGAAGTAATCATATATGGGATTGAAAGTGGGAAAAGGTAAAATAATAAAGTAGCTTTGCAATTATATTATGGGCAAGTTCAACTCCCAAAAATTTCAGTGGATTAAATACAAGCCAATCACACATATACCTTTTGTAAATCTAATAATAATATCATTGTACTTGATATGCAAGATGATGACACAAGGACATGATTCACAGAATATTTCTACTAGTAATGCTCATAGACAATTTTTCCCCTATTTATTGTAATTGATTCATGACCTAAAAGGATATAAAAATCAACTTCAAAGAATTAGTAATTGATTTATTAATTTAGAAGCATGATTAAATCATTTGTTTTCAAGGATTGGTACCTATTGAAATGGACAACAAAGTCATAGTTTACAAGAGAGGAGAAATAATTATTAGAAACATAGAAGGATGATCTAAACATAAATGCATCAAATAGTATATGTCATACATAAAACATAATTAATCATCTAGAGTTAAAAATATACAAATACATATGCAAGAAATATATGTTTACAATGTTTCAAATATGCTATGACATTTATCAAATATTCTTTATATTCATGTTAGCAAATGTGGTGAGAGAAATCGTACAAACTATTATAGATTCATCTCAAGACATACATACAACACTCTATCCTAGATGCTTCAAAACCCATTTTACTCTTGGAAACCTAATATTCAATAGTTGAAACCCTAAAAAATTCATGATACTCAAAATAGTCCACTGGAAATGGAAATGATCAACCTCGTGGATGAACAATCAACTTCTACATATAGGAAAATGGAAAATGATGACTCAAAAGCCTACAAACATCTATAGCGGCTCTTGCAATTCTATAAACAAACTGCATTGATGGCATCCCACCTCATAGCTCAGCAAAACAATAATAAATGTGTGCAACAACTTTTGCAACATTAGATCTCCTCCATTTGATCAAGGAGTACAGATTTGAAATGGCACAATCAAACGAAGCCATAATAGCAGACTTGTAGTAGCTAAATAGATGCATACACAATTGTGGCTATGAAAAGGACTCATAGGGTATCAAAAACTTGGTTCTACTTGCTCATTGGACACCTACATGGATATAGATAATATGTTATATCAATAAGAGTGTTGCATGAGTAAATAAAAAATGGGAACAAGTAAAGCTTTTAAGAAAACAAATAATTATCATGGGCACACATTGGTGAATAAGACAGGGGTAATTAAAACCATGTGCCTTAAGGGCATTAACTATACCACTTAAGTGATTACTCTAGATAAACTAGTTAGCATGAAGTTAGAAAAGCTAAACAACAATACAAAGTGCCAAAACTCAAATATTTTAGTGTTTTAGCAAAATAGAAAGCATAAAAAACTTAAGGACCTCCCTAGAAAATTGGACATTCAAACAAATCCAATAGGAGACACGAGTAACACCATTACTGAGGACCCTTAATAACATCAATATTTGAAATAACAAAAGAAACAAATTGAGAACTCTTAAACCATAACACAAAGCACAAAATGTATGCAAGTCACAAAACAAACTCATAAATATGAATAAAGATCTAAAAGAATCTCAAAATCTACATTTTAGCTAATTTAACCAAACAACAATGAGTTGTATACTTTGAAAGAAAGAGCACACTACTATGTATTGAGGATTCCCCTAATAAGACTAATGTTGCCTCCAAAATAGAGAAGCAAAATAAAGTGAATGGATATACTACAAGGCAAATTTATTTAAACAAGAATGATTTAAGATAGAAAATGTGACAATATTAGCACATATTTCCTCTACTATGGAGAATATATTTGGAATCCATGTTACCAAAACCCCTTTCTCAATATTTCAAACCCCATCAATAGATTGCATAAAAGCAACATATTAGTTGCATTTTTCAATATAGAACTTGTTTCAAATGGAAATGTTATTAAATTGTACTTGAAAACACTTTAAAGTATGCTATATTAGAAACCTAATGATATTAGTATATGACTTGTGCTACTCATTTCATGAAGAAGTTGTAATGTTTGTTATTAAGGCAAAAATAGGTTTTGAAGGAACTCGAAACCATTTGCAATTAGATTTTGAATGGATCTGGAACCCTCAACTAGAAAGTTGTCTTAACAAAATGAACATGAAAGCTCCAGACAACCATGGGTTGAAAAGGCACCCATAGCCCAAAAACGTGGGTTTTAAAAACAGGCTCCCACAACCTAAAACAAAGCTGCAAGAAGAACAACCAACAACCGGCCTAAAACCAGTCCCCAACCAAGAACCATCAAGATTTACAATTAGAGCTACTCTTATGTGAGCGAAGAGTCATGCCAAAAGAAGGCTTAGAGAACTTAGCTTTCTTGCCCTTAACAGAAATCCAACCCTCTTCCACTTGTGTTGCCTTAACATGCCAAGCCAGCAAAAGACAACCAATATCTTGAGATTGAAATCCTGCAACCATTGTCTCAGAGATAACATCAGTATTCCTCCCTACAGGCATATCAGAAGAGCCACCAGATCTGATAGCTGAGACGTTATCACTAGAACTTGCAATCCGAGGCCCATTCTCTATCTCTTTAGGGGTTTCAACATGATAATCTTGCACAACTTCAGCAACCCCACCATTTGTGACATCCAGATAGGATGCCCCGAGACCCTATAAATCCATTGCAACCACCTCAAAAAAACTCCTATATTGCTTAGATTTCTTCTCAACCATGTAATGTTGTTGGGAAGCACATTTCCACCATGTAGTCGTCATTGCCTTTTTCTCAAATCCACATTGCGCAGCCGCATTACCTGTTTTAAAACATCTTCTACATCGGAAGGAAATCCCTTCATAGTCCAAAGATTGAACCCAAGAACCCTTAGAAGATTTGAGTAAAACCTAAGCTGGCAGCCCTTTTGAAACATCCATTTCAACCAAAATGCGGGCAAAGGTGGAGTGAAAAATATCAGAGGATTCATCATCCACCATCAAAAACTCTCCAAGGGCATCACCCACTTCCTCTAAAAGAGGATCAACGCATAAATGAAAGGGGGGATTAGGAAGCCGAACCCAAATAGGGATCTTATTAAACATTTCAGAAGAAGGGTTGAAGTCAGAGTGCCAAGGCTTAATCATCAACAAAAATTTGTCCTCCCAGCTGAAATAATGATCACATAAAATTTTGTTTCTATCCTGAGCATTAACAAACTTAGCAATATAAAAACCCTTTGCCATGGGAAAAATATGAACTTTACTAGTAATAAGAGGCTCCCAATGGTTTGAGATCCAAGTATGCAGCTAAGGGGGGCTAGGCCAAAAACCTTGAAACCGACAAATCACACCATGTAAGGAAAGAACAAAAGCATTATGATCAATTTCCTCTTCCGTCTTTACTTCCAGCTTAACATAAATGGCATTTGCAACAAGATTGAACCCACCATCAAATGATCGTTTTCCTTGTCAAGACCTCGATGCCTCACCAATCCGCCTCTACCCGACATTAGCAGAAACACCCCTAGGAAGGGTATCCACGGGGGGAGGGCAACTCGTAGATGAGGGCAAAATAAGTGTTTCAGTGTGACCGGAGGGAGGAGCGAGGAAGGGCGAGTAGAGCCATGACGAGCAACAACTTTCAGACGTGCAGAGCCGTTATAGGCATCAACATTCAAACAGGAACGAGCGGGAGCCATGCGAGTGGGAATTGAATTGATTTCAAGTTGTTGCAATCACTCTGATGTTAGTAAGTTCTCTCCAATTAGGCTTCCCATGAATTGGTGAAGAAGTTGTAATGTTATCCATTAGTTTAAAGAGAGATAGATTTTAAGTCTTCCCTTACATTAGGGAAGTTGTTACCTCATAAAAGGCTTTGAAGATATCAATGCTCAATTCATGGATGGTACAAACAATTGTCCATCTTGTATCAATAGTATTTTTATTACTATTCGCATAACAATGCCTACCAAATATGCATCCAATCCTTATGTCAATTAATTGATAAACACATAAGGATTTACAACAACCCTCACAGAAATAAATATTTTGTGATGCCCTGTAGACAAACCAATCACTACTAAGAGATCCGTGAGTAAATTTACCAGAGGGTGTAGCTCCACCAATTTCATTAGATTCTCCACAAACTCCTAGAATTTCATTAAAATAATTCATACCTAGAAACACCTAAATGAGGAATGAGCAACTCAAAGCTAATGAAATTTCTAGGACTAAAAAAATGAACCTTTCTAGTTCCTTGATCTCTTTCACTTGACAAATGAAGCCAAAAAAATTAAATAGAGGATCCATGAATAGTTACATATGGTTAATTGATGTGAAGGCATCCAGTGGTGTAAGGGCAATCTTGCACCATCCAAAAATATTGTATTTTTTCTTCTTTTTTTGTAGTTTGCTTTAGTTGTTTTGGAGTCCATGATGACACATGTGAGGTGTTGGACAATCAAAAGCTTAAAACAACAAACAATATTCATGTGTTCAAAACAACCAAACAAACAACCTCTACTAAAAGCAATTGTGGAGTTATTGAAGTGAAGCAAAATGACTATGAGCTAGAGAAGAGGATGCAGAGTTTGTTCAAATTTGAAGAGCACATCTTTATGCAGATTAGAGACATTTTGTCGAGTGAAAATTTAATTAATGCAGAACATAGATATCGTACCAATATCGATATCATCTATGTGGTGTTGGCTCAAGGTTTGGAGCTTGGAGAGAAGGAAGAGATTGAGTGGGTGATGCAAAAGTGCATCAAAGAAGAATGGTTGTTTGGTATGTGGTCATTGATGGCAATGGTGAAACCAAGGGTTGAGTTTGTGGTGAATAGTAGGAATTGGATACAAGTCAAGGAGTTATGTCCACCCCTACAACATGTCATCCATTGGAGTGCATCATTGAACAAGGAGGAGCAAAAAATGGAGGCACGCATTGGTTCAAAAGCACTCAAGTCCTTTCTATGAGAGAAAGAAAAGGAGCGAGCCAAGGACTTTGACATGCAACAGAAAGGAAAGATGCGAGTGAAGTTCGAGCTAAGCGACCATTGGGTGAATGGACCTCTAAAAACAATGAAGAGAAAATGAGGGCATGGCCCCCGTTTAGTTTTTTTATATTTATGATATATATGTTTTATAGATATTTAGTGTAATGGCGGCTCTAATGGTTTTTTAGGGCAAATTTAGTATAGAGTTTACACATACATAGTACATAGTTTTTGTATATTTTTTGCTACATTATTGCTTTGTCAGATGTAATATGACAATTTGGTTAGTGTTTAGTAAGGAGGATGATGTTTTTTTTTGTAAAATGGGTAGTAGACAATTATTTGATTGGTACTATAGAGGGTACAGTTTGTTTCAGCGGGATATTGCAATTGATGATAACTTTGATAAATTTTAATAAAATATACAACTATTACCAATATAAAAAAAGAATGTCAACCATTGAAAATGTATATCAATTTGCTTTGAAGGTAGAAGAGAAGTTGAACCAAAGATTTGAGAACAAGGAAAATGGAAGAGATCATAGTGGAAGGACCGGCAGACAATCTTATGGAGGTCGAAATGAAGACCAGGAGAAGAATGAAGAATCTAGTAGTAGTCAAAAGTAGAATGGAAATAATGCCTACCATTCCCATGATCAAAATAATGGAGATCAAAGAGGAAGAGGATGAGGACGAGGACTAGGAAGATGAGGCTTTCATGGAACATGTTTTCAATACGGAGAATTACATAGAACCTTTTAGTGTCCCCAACATCAAGTGAGGACAAATAGAGCACAGGTTGCCCATGTAGATGAAGATGTTGAGTCTTTACATTCTGAAGATGCAGAGAGAGGAGAGGTTGGCATTACTAGAAGAACCTTGCTAAATGATGAGAAAGAACTAGTCCAAAGGAAGCATTTGTTTTGCACAAGATGTAAGTGTAATAGTAAATTTATTATAGATGGTGGTAGTACCGATAACCTTGTTTCGGAGGAAATGGTTAGTAAGTTGAAGTTAGAAAGAAGAAGGCATATGAATCCCTATCAAACCACTTGGTTGGAAACGGACCACAAGGCTTTGGTCAACAAACAATGTTTGGTAAATTTCAAGATTAAAAACTATCATGATGATGTATGTTTGTCATATGGCAATTTGATTGTCATGTCGTACATGATGGGTATACAAATGCATATTCTTTGACAAAGGATGGAAGTCAACATAAGTTGAAGTGATTGAAGGAGACAAAAAGGTATGTAATTATGCAAGAATATCTTTTGTTCATGGAAGAAAATTTATAGATAACATGAAGCATGAGCATCTGTGTTTGTTTTAATTCCCAAAGCTAACAAAGAAGAAGTAGAAGATATACCTATGAAAGTTAAAGATTTGTAGGATGAGTTCAAGATATTGTATCTGATAATGTACCTATTAGCTTACCGCAAGTGAGAAAGATTAGAAATCAAATGGACCTAATTCTTGGAGCCATTTTTTCAAATAAGGCAACTCATAGAATGACTAGCTAAGAGTGAAGAGTTGAACAAACAAGTGCAAGAATTGTTGTAGAAAAGGTTGATTCGAGAAAGTTTTGAGTCCATGAAGTGATTTAGATTGTAGAAATGTAGTCTTTGAAAAGGAGAGAGGAGAAAGAAGATGATACATGGTGAAAAAATAAATGATTTAGATTGTTGAACTATAGTCTTTGGAAAGCAGAGGACACATGATAAGAGTACGAGAAGTTACAAAAGTAATATAATATATGTAATATTAATAATGATGAAAAAAATATTATTAATAATATGATCAAAATAAAAGTCATCTCCTAACTAAACACTTTTTTCTTCTTAGAAACTTCTCTATTTAACCTTCTTCATTTCAACATGTGTATCTTGTGTTGATTCCTAAAACATGTGTTAAAGAAATCGCAGTCTACAAGTTTCACAAGCATGGTACTACAATTTATGAAACATTTGAATTTTAAAGAAGCTAGCTTTTCTTCCGTTTTGGGGGTTTTTAGAAAAAGGAGAGAGATACACTGAAAAAATATAAGCCAAGATTATAATCCTAAGACAATGCACCAAAATTAAATCGAGTTTCTCTTCTTATAGTGTATAATGCAGTTCATAACATCTATTAGATTTGTCACAATTTTAAAAAGAGCATATGGGTGATTTAAAACAAATTTTTGATATTTTTATTATAATGAATTGCAAAAGTTGAAACTAAAACAACATAAAATAAGTTATCTCAAATAAATTGAGCACAAAACACCACAAACTCTTCATTGTTGGAAGGAGAACAAAATACAAAAAGCCATGACGACATAGAGTACAATATTCAAATCCTCCCATGAGAAACACTCGCTAAGGTTTGTTGGGATTAAAGTTCCTATTGTTTCTGAAAAACTAAATGCCATTGAACCCCTATTACATAAAAAACAATTCATTTTATAGACCAGCCAATTCTACAATCATGGTGATGAGCCAGAGTGTAACTGGACTTTATTGGGTTTCTTGGTTGTGTTTGCATGAGAAAATGGTGAATATAGAGCTAGAGTTGTTGATAGAACTCATAGTTAGTTTCCTCTGATTGTAGCATGCATTAAGTGGAAGTCGTGCTAAGAATGGACCAGTGGGGCAACTTCAAGAAACTATTAGATCCTCCTTTGCTCCCAAAGAGCGGTGTGTTGACAAGTGTCTTGTTGTGTTTCATCTCATGATGGTCCCACTTGCTAGCCCTTTAATATTATCAATGTATGGCATAATTATCTTATGTACCTTTTATATCAAGCTCCCAAAACGTGTCCCTAAGTGACAAGTGACACAATATAAAGTGGTCCTTCAAAAAGCTTTTGTGGCCCCCACTTTTACCGAGCACATGTGTAGCTGCCATGTGTCTCAATGACCTTACATGGAGAAAAAAAATCTCATAAGAAGAGAATGTGTGTGGAGATGATGCATGTCCCTCTTCTGAAATGCATTATATTGTAGAACACAAGTTTTACTACTAAGAGGGGGGAGGGAATCAGTAGTAAACAAAATTTAGATCTTCAACCAATTAAACTTTTTGATGAACTTATTGAACTTCAAATTGAAAGCTAAGATGAATGCAACTTGAAACTAAAATCTGAAACGAATGCACCAAACAATAAAGTCAATGCACAAGAAGATATGTGGAAAACCAAGAATGAAAAAAACCACAATGAGAAACACTACTAGGATCTACTATCCTAATCCAGCCTCATAGAGTAAGAATCTTTAGATAATTTTAGAGCACCAACACTAAGGAATCACCAAATCCGTTGTCTAAGAGCACCAACTCGTACAAATTCACAACTTAACAACCTGAGCACCAACTTAGCATCCTTCAAATCTGAATTTTACAACACATAATCAAGTTGTTACAAAATAAATGTTATGATTCTTCAAATATAAACCAATTTTATACTTCACAAGATTATAAATCTGCAAGAAGCTTTTATGTTCTATCTGCAACTTTAACAAAGTCCTATTCACATAAACTTAATACAATTTAATCAAACAAGACATTACATGTATGGTGGTTGTTTACAATCTAAATCAATCAATGCAATCTTGTTACTGCTTAACACATTCCATGAAACAATTAGATCTGACGCTTTGCAAAATGGGAAGGTTAGTCATGATAACAAAACAACACAAACAAGAAGAAAGCCAATTTGTTAGGTGTTAGAAATCATAAACAAAACACTTTCCTAGACAAGCATATCAAGAAAGACACTACGAAATAGATAAAAAGCACAATAAATCTACAAAATGTAACCAAACATCTCCATATGCTCTCTACCATGTTGGTAGCTTCTCCTTCTTTGTTCCTCTCCTCTCCAAGTTCCAAATTAGTGTAGCTCTCAGCAGCTTTTTGCACTATGGATGTCTTATGGAGATTCAAGATTGAAATGATGATTACTCTAAAATACTATGTAAATGTGAACAAAAGCTAAAATGAGAGATTATCTAATTAGCTAGTGTTGATTTTAAGCCAAAAGAGTGAATATGAATGATTTATGCTTAATGCTCTCTATCTAAAATGACTAATTTAAATGCATACAAGTTTTCAGGATCTGGATTATGAAGAAATGGGCTTTATTTATAGGGAAAATGGAGCAATGGATGGTTGAGATTGAGTAATCTCAACAAAAGTCGGGATTGAATGATATTTAATCCATGAGAGGGCTTTCAACCCAATCCCAAGATGACAAGTGTCAACATGAGATGGGTAGAAAAAGAGGGAAGAAGCATTAAATGCTTGACATGACCTAAGAGTTAAATTGGGAGTTAAGGTTAAGGTTGGATTGAGTGAATAAACTCATTATCCAAAGAATAATGCTTTTGTCCAATGGATAAACTCTTGTGCAAAGGTAAAAGGGATAACCATGGTCAAAGCAATAAATGTTTGACAAGACACATGGGTCACATGAGGGTTAAGTTAGGGGTCAAAGTCTCTAACCATGGGTGCAAGTGGATTTAACCATTAATAGTCATGTAAGAGCCATAAGTGGTTTGGAAGACTTTAGAGGTTAGCTTGTTGGACACATAAAGCATTAAATGATTTTCAAAGACTTTTTGAGTCTTTGAGAAGTGACTCCAAGTTGTTTAGGAATGTGACAATAATTAAAGGATGGATTAGGCTAATTAGGAAGGGGTTTAGAAGAATCTAGAAGGGGATTAGGATTGCAAGTGGGTTTGGTGGGTGAGAGAAAAAAAGATTTTTATTAAAATAAAACTCATTTATTTCAACAAATAGGTGCAAGTTGCATTTTTAGGAAAATGCAAGTGGGGGGGAATTTAATGATTTAAACAAATGTTTTATTTAATTTATTAAAAGAGGAAAAGGGGATTTAAATGAAATAAATAAAATTTATTTATTTAATTGATTGTGATTTTGGTTTAATGAATTAATTAAAATAGATTGAATAATTTATTTAATTAATACGAGAATGTTTGGAGATAAATTAATTAAATATTAATTTAATTAACTGTTGGCTAGTGGATTTTTAATCAAATAAATAGCAAATATTCATTTAATTAAACTGGACAGATTTATGTGACTACATTTTCGCGTCGTTTCAAAGAAAGAAAAATAGGTGTGAAGAAATATGCCCCATAAAATGTTAATTTAATGGGTGGTATGCCCCCTCGAGAGATGGGCCGAAAATTTCAAACAATCGGGCGATCTTTCGAAAAAGAATGAAAATTGGCAGGATGGTAGAAGAGAAGAATTTAGCAATACTGGTGAAGAAATAGAAGAAATTAGAGATAAAATGAATAAATGGGAGGCTCGGGAAGTTCACGGGAACCACAGCGGTGAGCGGGGGAAAAATTAGGGTTACGGTGAAGGGTATATATGGGGAGAAAGGGGTGAAAACAGACTCATTTGCATTCGCGTCCATAGTGAAATTGGAGCTCTGATAGGGACCTTTTGGAAGAGCAAGCAATAGTCAGGATGTTGATTCCCATAGCAGATCATCGACTAGAGCGAGTCCGTCGATTCCAGCGGCCAGATGACTACGGACCAGCGGTTTGTGAATTTGAATTTTTGAATTTTATGCATTTTTGGTATGTTTTTTGTTTGGTCCAAGTTGAGTCAACACAATAGCGCTAAAACGGTGTTTTGGTGCTATTGTCAACTAATTTAGCGCTTTTGTGCCGCTATGGCGCTATTGTATAGTCTTTTTAGCGCTTGTGTCAAGTTTAGCGCTATTGCATAGTTGATTTAGCGTTGTTGGGTGTGTAGTGCTTTTGATTCTAGGTGGCGCTATTGTATAGTTGATATAGCGCTATTGTTGGCTTAGCACTAATGGGTAGTTGATTTAGCACGTTTGTCAGTGCTTTAGCACTTTTGTGTGCAGAATAGCTCTTTTGTTAGGAAGGTAGATGCCCCAGTGTTTTTGAACAAGAATCTCCTGATGCCAATGACAGATGGATGGAGATGTGAGGTGAGAGTTGTTTTGAACCATAGCAGCCTTGATGAGACTTAGGTCATTAGGATAAATGATTGTTGTAGTCTAGGTGTGCCATGATTGCTTACCTGTTGAGACTCGAAGATACTTGGTCAAAGTATCTGTTGATAGTCTAGGTTTAAACTTAAGAAAGTTTGAAACAAAACAACTGATGATGATGGTTGATGCATGTGTGTAGAAGGATCTTCGCGTCTTACAGATGTGCGAGAGTCATCCCGCCACACGGGTGTTGCATGATTGATTGACAGAGGCCGAGGTGGATTGCATTGCAGCGACAGGCCTGTACGATGTTATGTATATACCTGTGATTCAGACGAATCGCTGGTTGATCACAGCATTGGTAGAGCGATGGCATAGTGAGACATGCATGTTTCACTTGGCGCAGGGGGAGATGACAGTGACACTGGAGGATGTATAGTGCATCCTACACATTCCCATTCGAGGAGAGCTCGTGACGTATGACTGAGCTTGGGGGACAGCAGCAGTGTATAGATTTTTTTATGAGGATGTCTTCATTGATGATGGGTCAATAGCCTGGGAGGATATAGCCGCCTTGTATGAGCCATTACCATCAGTGCTATCAAGGATTGTTGGGGGACTGCTATGTCTGGATCGACGATCACATGGACTTGTCGTTGGTTGGGGTCAGGTGATCGAGCAAATGATGACAGAGGGGACCCGGTTTGCATGGGGACCGTGCGTGTTATCGCACTTATATCAAGATCTACATGAGGTAGCATACCGAGGGGTGGGCTCATTGGGAGTGGGGATCACTTTGCTACATATTTGGGCGTGGGAGAACTTACCTGTTACCCAACAAGTTAGTCTGAGATTCTGAGCAGTGGACCAGCCATATGTATACATGTATGGAGGTATGATGAGTCAGCCCCACCTAGGGAAGTTAGAGTGGTGGCGGCGGGCACTGGACGATTTGGATACAGTGATCTGGAGGTCATACATTGAGTATGAGCCCTGGGAGGATGATGCAGAGGCGTTGCCGTATGTGTTCATGACACGATACCTCATTGGTAGGACAATCTACAATGTGGAGAGACATCTTCCAGGTAGAGTTTTGAGATAGTTTGGGTGGCAGCAGGGATTGTCTAGGGGATCAAGAGAGTATGCACAGGTTGTACGAGAGAGGTTCTTATGGGGGCCTATGTTACCCTATGATCAGGCTTTGCCAAAGTTCTGCACACTAGAAGTGAGACCATGGCAGATGAGGCCGGGGGTGGTAGATGGAAGGGTGTCAGATGAGTACACTCAGTACATTACGGCACATCCGTTTCCTCGGATATTGGATCCAGCGGAGCCTATTCCATCCTTTGAGGAGGAAAGGAGATAGGGACGGAGGAGGAGAGGAGATCATGTAGGTGTACGAGGGAGAGGAGATGGTGGTGGTGGGGATGGAGGAGGGGGTGACGGAGGAGGAGGAAGTGGGGGTGGTGGTTTTAGAGGAGGTGGGGGATTCAAAGGTGGAGGTGGGGGTGGTGGACATTTACAGCAGAGAGGGAGAGGTGGGCAGCCTTTGTGGCTATCTCAGGGACCTTTGATGCAGGGAGGCCTGAGATTAGGTGGCAGGGATGTAGATGAGGGACAAGTACCGATGGAGACAGGGGAGGGAGCCACTAGAGAGGGACCTATGGATATGGGGGAGGGAGCTATAGGTGGAGATCTGCGGGACCATATGATACTATTTTTGTAGACTCGACTAGAGGATATGGAGGCAGAGGTGGCCGCTAGAGATGTGTAGTTGTTTGCATGAGAGTCAGAGATGACGGTAGTGTTGTGGGAGAGAGATCAGGTCA
Organism: Cryptomeria japonica; assembly: GCF_030272615.1. Taxonomy (NCBI): domain Eukaryota; kingdom Viridiplantae; phylum Streptophyta; class Pinopsida; order Cupressales; family Cupressaceae; genus Cryptomeria; species Cryptomeria japonica. The sequence goes on along the minus strand of NC_081412.1, from coordinate 4,151,763 downwards.
TGGAGAGATTTGCAGCGTTGCAGGAGAGAGTATGGGTGGGAGCAGGAGTAGGAGCACAGGATCCTACTGGGGATGCGATGAGGGAGATGTGACGAGCACAGGAGGATATAGATTATTGGCGGGGGTTATATGAGCAGGTGGTGCCAACTAGTTAGCAAGCACTTAGCTATTCCCAGATGCGGTGGGCAAGATCAAAGCGATCTTAGAGGATGCAGAGTAGTGGTGGTGTGATGGGTCCTCCATGGAGAGATAGATCGGGTGGTGTGGGGGCTAGTGGGGGAGCAGGTGGTGATGGTGGTGCAGCATCTGGTCAGAGTGGCATCTAAGAGGGCATTCTTGTATGCTTTTATGTTGTTATTTTAGAGTGTGTCTTGGATGGCTCTTGGTAGTCGATATGTTGGACTTCATTGTACTCTGATACATGTATATTTTTGTCAATATGATATGATATATTAGGAGATCCCATATTTTGTGATATGTATTTTGATGATATCTATTGATGTTATGCAGGATGATCTTATGATGTATGTTTAGATGGATACTTGTACTTGCTATATGTATGCATTGATGAGATTATTCTTTTATGCATGTTTGTATGAATGTGATGCTAACATGTGGATGCAGGTTGATGTGCATGATTTGTTGATGAAATGCTTTATGTATGTAATGCCATGATGATGATGTATTCATGATGCTTATGATGATATAGACAATATCTTGTACTTTATGTTGATGCAATTATGAGATAATGATATGCAATGAGGTTATGATGTAATGCGTGTTTGATTTGTGTAAATGCATCTAGATGGTTAAAAATGAATGCAATATGGATAAACAAATGTAAAGTACAAATGTTTATATGATGATATCTAAATGAATGTATATGTGTAATGTATAAACCAATGTTGAGACAAATGGTTTTGTTATGATTCTAATGTTGATGAAATATAGCTAAGTGAAAATGGTAATGTAATGGTAATGTAATGGTAATGTAACTCACGGGTAATGAATAACTACATTGTAATGTAATAAAAAAAGGAGAATGAATGCATTTTAATGAATCCTAAATGAAATGAAATGAATGAGTATAATAATATACTAGATGTATAGATGAATGCACTTAACTAATGGATATATATATATAAATGCATGCAACTATGGGAATCTAAACAAATGCAGGGTGAACAAGTTTTTAAATGATGGTAAATGATGATCGGTAAATGACATTAAATGAATGCATAGTAATTGTTAATAATGATAGTAAATGCAATGATGAGTAATTTATCATACAAATGAATCTAAACGTCATGATGTGTGCAATGATGAAATGATATAATGATGTTAATGTAAATAAAGGATAATGAACTATATGTATTTAAATGCAACTAAATGATATGAAATGCATGCTAATGAAGATTTTAAGATTTTAATAAACCTATATGCAAGTACATGATAATGAACTAGGTTTATGCATATGCAACTAAATGTAATGCAATGAGGATTTGATTATGATAATGAGTGCAAGGTGGTGTAGACTTTGCATGATGCATTAATGATGTATCAGAGAACTTTGTCATGATTGTATCCAAGACCAACTCTATTTTCATATAACTTCTCATGTTGCTCTTGTTCACACTTTCATACAAGACCATGCATATGAATAATGAATGATTTAAATGGATGGGTGAAATGCAACGGAATGCAATATAAACAAATGAGGTGGAATGACAATCCATAGTGCTTTATTCTCATCATTGGGCATGGTAATATCGAACTTGGATGAGGCAGTAGGAACCAAGGATGGAGCATTGTACCTGTAAACAAAACAACATAAATAAAGAACACGGAATATGCACCCTCCATAATGGTTCATGCTCATATGGTCGAGGTATACGCTGTAGTCAGCAAGCCATAGTGATCCATGACTGTATTTCGCAGAATATATACAAAAAATTGCTTAGGAACCATCCCGGCCACTCTAATCACTTGTGGATATCTCGGAGTAGTGTAGGAACTTGATATAAATGAAAAAATAACCTACAAATCAACCAAGTACTTGATAGCTTAAGCATATTTTTCTTGTCAAAGAAAATGTTATCATGTCTTTGTTTTGGTAAGGAAGGATGCATCCTTGTGAAGACAGTTTTGCATTTTGATGTTGATTGTTTGGTCGATGTAATAAGTGGTCATTGTTTGAGTATTTCACAATGTTTGTTTGGTATCTGCTTGGATGCGTATGTACAGGGTGTTGCCATGTTTTTGATTGATTTGTGATGTTTTATCGTGTTTTTGAATTTTGTGAAATAGTTTTCCAATGTTTTTGGTATTTTGATGATTGTTTTGAATGTTTTTTGGAATTTTGTGAGATAGTTTTGAATGTTTTTGGTTTTTGTGAGACAATTTTGAATGTTTTTGGTTTTTGGTGAGACAATTTTACATGTTTTTAGTTTTTTGTGAGACAGTTTTGAATGAAGAACTCAATGAATCACAAGTAATGCAAAATCCACTTCCATAAATAGGTTAAGGGCACTGCCCCCAGTTTTAGGCATGACTATGAAAAAGCGAGATGCAAGACGCATGAAATACTATCCTTGATTGCAGATCAATAACAAGCCATGGTTTTGGATGGATGGATGTGTGAATGTAATGAATGTGATTGCAACAAGTCTGAAAGACAATGGAGCCATAGCCTTTACGAGTGGCGCCTGTTTGCCAGGTTTTCACCATCGCACTGACCCAAGGTGCCACCGGAGTGGTTGTTCACCGTTTGGATGCATGATTTTTGTTTACTATTTTGATTTTTTTGTTTTTTCTTCAGGATATTTTTCGAAATGTTTTTGGTGTTTTTTTCGGTATGTATGGGAGCCTGATGCTCTGTGTAGCTTAGGTATAAAACTGTTTGAGGTGTATGTTGTTGATTGGATCTGCTAGCAGTTCTCCTTCTGAAGTAGCCAACTGATATGCCCCAGACCCAAATACAACAGTGATAACATATGGACCCAGCCAATTTGATTCAAACTTTCCCTAATGTTCTCAGTTTGGTTGGTTACGAGGATTCTCTCGAAGAACAAGATCACCTACCTCAAATGTATGAGGTTTAACTCGATGATTATAGCTCCTGCTCATGCACTGTTGATAGGCTTTGAGGTGGTTGTATGCAGCTTGTCATTCCTCATCACATAGCTCCAAGTCTTGAAGACATGATACTCTATATGCTTCATCATCTATGAGCTTATGCAAGGAAACCCGTAGAGATGGTATCTCAACCTCAATAGGTAAAATAGCCTATGCTCCATAAACTAGTGAGTAGGGAGTTGCACCTATAGGGGTTTGAATGCTAGTTTGATACACCCATAGTGCTTGATTCAGTTGAACGTGCCAATCATGATCGACATCATTGATTGTCTTCTTGAGTATTCTTAATATGTTTTTGTTTGATGCTTCGTCCTGACCATTTCCTTGTGGGTAATAGGGAGTGGGAAAATGGTGTTGGATATGAAACTTCTCACAGAGTTCACGGACATCCTGATTCTTGAAAGGAAGCTCGTTATCTATGATAATGGACATGGGTACACCATACCGGTAGATGATGTAATTTAAAATGAATGAGGTGATCTGCTTGTCGGTGACTTGGGTAAGTGGAATAGCTTCAATCCACTTTGTGAAGTATTCGGTGGCGGTAATAATGAGTAATAATGAATTTGTGGCCATTGGATGAAGATGGATGAATCTTACCCACAAGGTCAAGACCCCATTGACAAAAGGGCCATGGTGTTGTGATCGGTTGCAATTCTTGTGCTGGTGCATGTATCAGGTCTCCATGAACTTGGCATTTCTTGCATTTTCTGACAAAATAGTAGGAGTCTTTTTCCATGGATGGCCAATAGTATCCAGTGCGCATGAGTTTCTTGGCTAGTGACGGACCACTTGCATGAGTTCCATAAATTCCTTCATGTACCTCTTCCAAGGCCTTTGTTATCTCATCCTATTCTAGACATCAAAGGCGAGTACCATCAAGACTGCGTTGGCATAGGATTTCAGCAATAATGGTATATCAAGCGGTTTGGCAAATGAAGGTTTTACATTGGTTATTCGATTGGTTAGGAGGAAGTGTGTGATCGCGGAGGTAGGTGTAGAACTCACCGTACCATGGGGATTCAAAACCGAAAAGGTGACATATCATCTCGGATTCGGGGATATCATAAGTGGGAATCCAATGTTGTTCGACCAAGAACTCATAGCGTGTTGAATTCTATGGAAGATCTAGGAGAGATGCAATGGTAGCCATAGTGTCGGCAACTCGATTCTGATCTCTGGGTATCTGCTCAAAGGTGATAGTAGTGAATGATGCCTTGAGATTGTCCACCATTTGCTTGTATGGCATGAGTTTGTCACCCTTGGTCTGATATTTATCTGTTACTTGTCAGATGACTAGTTGGGAGTCATCATATATCTGTAGCTCTTTCGATTTCCATTGTATGGCTATTCTGAGTCCTGTAATCAAGGCCTCATATTCGGCTATGTTATTTGTACATGGAAATGTTAGCCTGTAAGACTTCAGGATGTTGTCACCTTGAGGTGTGATAAACAGAATGCCTGCCCCTGAGCCATGCCTAGTGTATGAACCATCAAAGTATAGTTTCCATGGTTGTGTTGTTGTGATCATGAAGATCTCCTCATCTAGAAAATTGGAAATGAGAGGGCGATCGCCTCGGCCAACTGATCTACAATAATGGTGCAGGAGCACCCTTCCAAGCTCTTCCTCTTTCTTTTCTTTGTTGGTTTTATGCTTCTTTTGGAAGCCATTGTACATGAATAAGAGCCATGAGCTCATGTGTGCTAGACTAGGTCCTAGTTTTAGGTCCTTAGTGTTTGTTGTGATTTCTTGTGCAGGAGAGGTTGAGTGTGCCTGGAATGTGTGTTAGGCCTTATTGGAATGTTGATGTCCTTAGGATAGCCCAAAATAGGCTTAGGAGTCATGAAAAGCAACAATGGAAAAGTTGCTCAAAAGATGCAAAAGTTGCATGACAACTTTTAAAAGTTGTCAACCAACTTTTCCACCCAAAATGGTCATAGACCCTTGTTGTGCGTGGAGAGCCCTAATTTTGGCACACCGACTGAGGTATAGGTGGTATAAGTATTTGCAAACCCTAAATTAATGGTTTGGATGTCAGAGATTGTACGACCTAAGCAAGAAGAGCTTGACTGTGACTATTTTTGAGTTACCAATCAGTTTGAATGAAGTTACCGAGCAAACTAATGGATTGATTTGCGAGAAAACCTATGTGAAATGTCTTATTTGGTGTATATATCTTCATTGTGAGTGATTAGATTAGCTTTTTGTTTACCAGTTGAGTGTGTTTGTAAATAGTTTGTAATTTGCAATCTCACTATCCAGTTTTGGACCGGTTTGTGAAAATGAAGTCTTAACTCCATTCCTCGTTGTGGAACCACCATGAAACCATGGGGAATGGATGTGAATACCCTGTACTATAGTCCCAAGAAAGCAGGGCCCTTAAAAATGCAGGAAGGCCAAGCAAAGACCCACTCCTAGGCGAGACTGGATAGTGCTCGGTTAGGAGAGGTCAAAATTGCAGAGGTCTTGGAGAGAAAGGTTGGCTAGTGGAGAAAGCATCCTTTGGAGGAGGTGTAGAGGAGTGTTTGAAACATCATTGGTGTGAAGGAGGAGCCTCCACCAATCCAAACAAGGTGGATAAAACTCAAAACACTCACTGTGACCCAAGCAAACCCTAGAAACCCTCACAAAACCCTTAAAAACCCCAAAATTCGCCCTAGGCACTGTACGGCCACTTGGAGGCCCAAAACCTAGAAAATCCTTGAGCCCTTGCCAATTGAATGGCAGTCCATTTTGGGAGTTAGGGTTGTTTGTGCATCATTTGTGAGAGGGAGCCCTAGAAGACCGGTTAGGAGACCTAATTGGTCCTAATCCTTGTAGCCCTATTTGAAGGCAAAAACACAAAATGGTGAAATGGGTAAGGGGTTGAAGTCTTGAAACCTCTTGGGGGCACATGAATGGGTAGAAAGACCATGAAATAGACCTGATACAACCTTGCTAAGACCTTGGAAGGTGTGAAACAAGCCTAGCCCTTATTAACTATAGTAAGGGGTTTTGAGTCTCATGAGTAGGTGAGACCTTAGGAGCAGCATAGCAACTCATTGGTGGGTGGATTGGGCAAGGTCAGGGGATTCCTCAAGCAAAGGAAGTCCTAGAGACCCTAGGGTGTGAGGAGAACACTAGGAGATCCAAGGAAAGGATCCAAGAGCATAGACTAGGCTAGTATATCCCAAGCACCAACCCATCAAATAAATTGGCCCTTGATAGCCTTACGGTCCACATACTCAATGTCAAATTCACTTAGAATCATCACTCATTTGGCCAAGTGGCATGTCAATGCTACTTTGCTAAGTAAATACTTTAGTGGATCAATCTTTGCAATGAGTTGTACTTTATGTGTTAACAGGTAGTGCCTCAGTTTAGTAGCTGGCAAGATTACTGTTAGGCAAGCTCGCTCAATAGGTGTGTAATTGAGTTCAAAGCCAACCAGTGTGTGAGAGATGTAGTAAGCAATACACTCTTTCCCTTCGACATTGTGTTGTGCCAGTATAACTCCTAGTGTTGTATTTGTTGCTAAGATATAGAGTAATAAAGGCTTACTCAGATCTGGTGGGATCAGCAATGGTGTATTCATGAGATAGTCCTTAAGCATCTAGAATGCCTGTTGGCATCTGGTATCCCATTGAAATCGGATGTTTTTGTGTAACAGGTGTGTAAAGGGGTGACACTTATCTGCCAGTTGTGCAATGAATCTTCGGATGGATTGTAGGCGCCCTTGTAATGTCCTTAGCTGACTAATGTTCTTCTGTGGTGGCATGTCCATGATTGCTTTGAAATTTGCTGGGTTGACCTCAATACCTTTGCTTGAGACAATGTATCCTAGAAGCTTCCCAGAGGTTACTCCAAAGACACAATTCTTTGGGTTGAGTCGAACATGATATTGTTCCATTCTGTCAAAGATTTTCTCTAATATTTCTAGATGACCTTCTCTTGTTAGTGATTTTGCCAGTAAGTCATCAACATAATCTTCCATTATAGTATGCATCATGTCATGGAAGATGGTGGTCATTGCTCTTTGATAGGTTGCTCCTGCATTCTTGAGACCAAAAGGCATTACATTCCAGCAGTATGTTCCCCATGGACATGTGAAGGCCATCTTATGTTTATCCTCTAGTGCGATCTTTATCTAGTTGTACCCTGAAAAGCCATCCATGAGTGAAAGTATGGCATGTGTTGTTGTTAGGTCCACTATTATGTCGATGTTTGGTAGGGGGAAGTCATCTTTAGGATATGCCTTGTTCAGATCTCTGAAGTCAGTATAGATACGGATGCCCCCATTCGGTTTGTCGACAGGCACAATGTTGGAGATCCAATCTGCATAATCAATTGGTCTAATGAAACCAACATCCAAGAGTTCCTTAAGTTCGGCTTTGACTAGTACTGCAATCTGAGGATGCATTTTGCGAAGCTTCTGTTTGACAGGCTTAGCTCCTTCTGCTATGGTGAGGTGATGCATGACTAAATCAAGATCAAGACTAGGCATGTCTGCATATGACCATGTGAAGTTGATTTGGCATTTTTTGAAGAATTCGACAAACTTAGGTTGTTCCTCTGGAGTTAAAAGAGATGCCAGATGTATGTGGTGAGGAGTTTCAGGAGTCCCCACGTTGTATTCTTTTGTTTCCTCGATGAGAATCATTGATCATTCCTGTTGTGTACTAGAGGGGAGAATGTCAAACCTTTCATCCTCGGGCGCCTCAAAGAGGTTTTCACCATTGGATACGCTCTTTCTTTTTACTTTTGCGGGATCAAACAGTGCCATAGTGTGGTTTTCACTAGAAGATCCATGTTTTATTGTTATATTTTTGTAGCTGAAAGGTTTGGCATCTGCCCCAAAGTATGTTGTGCTATTAAGTTCAATGGTGAATCCATCTTTGTGATCCCCGCTTGGTATGTTATCCCGTAGTTCCAAAAAGTCAATGATCGCCTCATCGTTTTGGAAGTGGTCAAGGCATGGGGGATTAGATTGGTTCCATTTGATGACTTCAGGATGGATAATGGGCATTACCTCATCAATTAGGTTAAGTTCATTAGATGTGTCAGTGAGGTTTAAGATGTTGTGGTGAAGGTCGTTGATGGTACTCTCCCTGTCAGAATTAGGCGTAGGATGTGACGTAGGGTCTGTGGAAGATGTTTCCAGTTTAGGAACCCAAGAGGTTTTAATCTATGCTTCTCCTTAAATAGGGATGTCTTTCCAAGGTGGAGGTGGTGATGTGTCTTCCTCATCCAAAGTATTAAGCTAGACGGAATCAAATTCCCACTCATGTGAGTCAATCTTTGAGTCGCTTTCCAGTATCCGATTACTATACCATACTGGGATATCCTTTGAGTTAAATATTGTTGGTATGATCGGTTGATGTACCATTGTAGATGAAATGATCGATGTTGCAGGAAGAATTATGGGGATCAAAGAATCTGACACAGGGAGTATCGGTATTGTTGACTCTGCTGCTTCTGTTGGAATTGCAAGTCTTGTTGATACTGCTGGGGTTTTGATATTGATAATGGTGTTATTGATGCTATTGCTGCTGCTGATGGGGTTGTTGGTTTGATTGGTGGGATGATTGGTGTTGTGGATGGTTTTGCTGGGATGTTTAGCCTTAGTGGGGCAGTTGCTATGGTGCGTGGTGTTGTTGATATAATCAAAGGTGACTTCTTTGTAGGAGGTTGATATAGAGATTTGTTGGGTTTCCCTTTGAATCTAAGCTTAGGAAGGATCTCATTTTGAAGGCCTAGTCCTGTGTTATCTTTGGGCTTTAATTCCAGTTGCAACGGTTCATGTCGTCCTTGTTTGAAAGGTCCCAAAGCACTCTAACCATCATAACCCATTCATTGCATAATGAGAAGGCCTTTGCCATACTGATATGTGGGAAACTTAGCTTGTGGGATGTTCGAGGTGATAGGATCTTTATAGATCCATTATGCTAAGTCCTCATCTCTGGTCTCTTCTTCTTGACTCTTTCTAAGGATGAAAGGCGTCAAAGTGCATGTTGGCTGGACCAAGGGTGTTTGAAGTAACCGTTGAGGTTTTCCATGAGTCCTAGGAGAAGTAGGCATTTGTCCAACACAAAAGAGTTGGCTTAAATTGTACTCCCCGGGACCTTCCTCTACTATTTTCATCTTGAGCTTCTCTTGCTTGGGTATAGTGGTGTTTGAACTGGAAAGAGAGGCTGGACTTATGTATGATGTGGATGAGATGGCTTCTCTGTTGTTGGGAACGGTAATCTCAGGTTGATGATTGATATTGTGACAATATGCAAAGGGATTTGCATCACATAGGATTGTAATTTCTACACCATTATACGGGAACTTGATACACTGATGGTAGGTGGATGGAACGGCTTGCATGGAGTGTATCCAAGGTCTTCCTAACAACAAATTATACGACAAGGGAAGGTCCAGAACTTGACAGATGATGTGCTTCACCACTGGGCCCACTCGGATCGATAGCACAATAGCTCCTTTGGATGAACGCTTTGCATCATCATAGGCTTTGATTGTTATCTTCTTACGGGGATCCACTGATTCAATTGCATATCCCAATGTTGTGACCAATTGTAGTGTACAAATATTCAGGCCTGCTCCATTGTCGATCAAGACTCGCTTGATCCTATGTTGGTTGATAAACCCTTCAATATGGAGTGAGGCGTTGATAAACCCTTCAATATGGAGTGAGGCGTTATGAGGTTGTTGGAAGGATGCATTGTCACTTTCAGAGAAATTTAGACAAGGTGATGATCTTAGGTTTCCAACCATAGCTTGGAACTGATCTATATTTAGGTTTGCAGGGACCGACGCCTCTTGGAGAGCTTGATCCAAGATTGTTTTATGAGATGGAGATAGGCACAATAGCTCTAAGATAGATATTAGTGCGGGTGTTTTGTCTAACTGCTCCACAAGGTTATACTTGTAGACACCTAAAATTCTCTTGTCTAATTAAATAAATATCTTTATTTATTTAATTATTTTAGCCTAATTCTTCTATTAATTAAATAAATCTTCATTTATTTAATTAATTCATTTGTCCTCTTCTAGCCTTATTTCTCATTTAAATAAATACTTTTATTTATATAAATTAACCTTTTCCTAAATTAAATAAATATGTTATTTATTTAATTGATCTCACTTCTATTAATTAAATGAATCTTTATTTATTTAATTAATTCATTAGCCTTTTTCACCTATGACACATGTCATTCATCTCTTAATTCCTACATTACCTACCCTCTCATTATTTTCTTATTTCCTCTACCTACCCTCTAATCATAGCCGACCATTTATCTTATACACCTCTCAATCTTATCCCTCCATTTCTTATAGTGTCTTCTATATAAGGAGATGATTCCTTCATTATCAACCCTATGCATTCCAATCAAGCATCCTAGCTTTAGAACTTTCATATGTGATCAAACCTACTTGCAACCACATTTCTGTTCTTTGTTGAGCTCTTGTACACACATAAAATATGAGAGCAAATATATCAAGCAAGATCAATGGAGATAGGAAGAATGAAGATACAAACCCTAGCAGATATGTGATGGTATAATCTTTGTGATTTCATTTGATTTGCATTGTCTTAGGTAATCTTCATATGTTATGGTGGATCTTTGTTGTTGTTAGGCTAGGGTTTTGTGGTTGAATTCATTTAGTCGTTCAATATTGTTGTTCTCCATTTTTATCATAAACAATATTGCTTTGGGATAGATGGGGTGCCTTGTGGAGCTTCTTTTATGGTGATCTTGTCGCAACGTGTAACAACATTGCAAGTGGACCTGGGATTTTTTATGGTAATGGTTGCAATTTGTTCGCTGGCATCATATAGGTGATTCACAGTGTAATTATATGTGGCTTGTGTATAATCAGTGCTATCTGTGTTTCTCCCTGAAGTGGAAGGACCCCTTTGATCTTGTGATGGAAGTGGATTTTTGAACATGAGATGATCATTTTTTGTTGTTTTTGGGTCATGTCCTTCGATTTCGATTTCACCTCGGTCAATAAGATCCTGAATAAGATCTTTCAATCTGTGACAATTGCTTGTCCTATGCCCTTTCCCTTGATGGAAATCGCAATGTCAGTATCTCTCCACCATGAAGGTTTAACTTGAGGTTCATAATTTGATGTTTTAGGTAAGGTTACCAGATTTTGAGAAACCAACTGACGTAACATCGTTTCAATAGGTTCCCCTAAGGGAGTGTATGTTCATTTTGGTTTAAAATTTTGTTGACGTTGTCAAGGTTCCTCTTGAGATATATTACATCCTTGATTTGGAAGAGCAACTGTGTTATTCTTGGGTGGGGGTTTATGTCCCGCAAATCAAACCACAGGTTATGAACTTTTGATAGTTCTTGCATCCACAGCCCCATCATTGATGACGTTTTTGTTTTTGTTCCAGAAGTCAGGCTTGTCACTATTGAAGTGTGGGTGAGGGCCCTCCTTTGGCTCATTGTATATCTTGATAAGTCCTTTTTTGATGAGAGCTCATTCACATTTTAAGCCTTTGGTGATCATGTCATTGAAAGCGTCTGTGTCTTTTACGTCTAGGTGAAATTACATTTCATCATTTAAGTTGGAAATAAATATTTCCACTAGTTCTTGTTCAGGTAACTGAAGAGAACGTTTGCTAGACATTTGACGCCATCGTTGTAGAAAAACTAAAAATAGCTCTCCTGGCTTTTGTTTAGTGTTACATAGATCAGCCATGGTGATATCACGTTCAATGTTGTGTGAGTAATGTGCCAGGAACTTCTGGACTAGTTCTTTGAAGGTCCTAATGCCACCTGGTAGTCGGGAAAACCATGATGTGGTTGTTCCTCCCAAACTTTGGGGAAAGAGTCACATTAGGTATGTGTCCTTGTATGCTACCTCGAGGCAAGCTGAATGAAATTCTCTAACATGATCACAAGGGTCTCCTTTTCCTCGATACTTTTCAAACTTGGGTGTTTCAAACCCTCATGAAAAAGGTGGCATATGAAGATTCCTATCAAATGGATAGGGACAAATGTCATTGAGTGAAAACTGATTAGTTTTTACACCACTATGAAGTTGTTGAGCGAGATTTTTGACTTGTTGCCACAACGTGCCTATTTCACTTGGTGGAGGAGGAGGTGGGGGATTACCTTGATGAAGGTTATATCTGAAGTGATCTCAACCTCTTTCATCCTCATTACGACTTTGGCATTCTAATGCTTGTCTTAGTTGTGCCACATCAAAGTCAAAGGGTAGTTTAGCCCCCTCTTGAGCAAGTCTTAAAAAGTGAGCATCGGCATTGCTCCTGAGTATTTCATCAAAAATTCTATTAAAGAGAGGGTTGTGTTGTGCCCTTTCTATTGCCGCAGGAGTAGGAGTACTTGGATTTTCATCATTTGTGTTTCCTCCAAGGGCTTCTTGGAATTCATTGATATTTTCCTCATATTCTTCCTCAATTTCTTGTTGTCTAGACCTTGATCTAGTTTGAGCCATTTTGTTTACAATTTTTTGTTGAAGTTTGATGAAAATGATGATGAGTTGGTGATGGAATGAAAGATTTATGTTTGGTGAAGTGTTTTGCATATGGATCTCTAACACTAAAGGTAGATGTTACCAAAGTTCTTTCGTGAATTGCTTGTTGTGTTTGATGGATAAAGTTTGATGTGATAAGGTTTAGAGAGAACTGAGATGTGTTACAGACTCAACTACCTAGTAATGAGAGGATTCACTCATAGACTAGTTTTAACGTGCGTAGAAATGCCTCTTAGGATGAGTTTATCCTAGATGTAGAGACACTCTATAAAGTGATATATTGTGTTTGATTCAAGCCATATCAAAAATAGAACTTAGGACAAAAACCTCTTGATGTTTTGAGAGTTGGAATGGATTGATGATGTGTGCATGTGGGAAATGGATGAAATGTACTTCAATAAAAACTTTGTGTTACAAAAGGAACAAACTCTTCCTCTTCTTGTTCAGGGGTTGGTGGTTCTTCCCTAGTTGAGTTATATGTGATACAAACGTCTGGAAGGAAATCATGATTAATCTTGCCTCCCTTATTCTGATGATAACTCAAAGCTCTATATTGAGTAAAATCTTTGCGGTTTAATGACTCTTGATCAAACTCGTTTGATTTCCCTTGAAGGTATAGACGCATGTGATGCAAGAAGGTTCTATGAGAGACAAAGATTTGTCTATTAAGATAGAAGAATTTCCTCCTTTTGATAAAAGCCTTTGAGCTTAATGGTCTTCTCTTCAAGTTGACATGTTGATGAAGATTCTTCTTTCTTAAGATGTGAAGAATGGTCATATAGTTTGATACTTTTGTTGGTTTCCTCTTTATTTTTGATCTTTTGTTGGTACTTTGAAAATGGTTATGTTGGATGAATACTTGTTTCTTGGAACTGATTTTTGGTTTTTCTTTGACAAGAAAACAAAGCAAGCACACAAACACAAGAATGTTGCCTCAAAAGGCACAAATAGGTGTGGGTCTAGATCAACCCAATCCTTTGAACTTTTATGACCCTTTCCTCCAAATGTATTTTAGGTATTTTTCCAAAGCCCGAAGTCCCCTCAATTTGCACTGGTCTTGACTCAAATCGAAGACACTTCAAACACTCTTTATCCCTAAGGTCAAATGGCTAGTTGCGATAATTTCAGCCCACATCTTGATATTTCTTCAACTTTGGTACTACATACCTTATGAATCTCATCATGGCAAGTAAGGATGTGATATACTAAGTCTTGCACGAGCATAACAAATAGATGATCCTTATGATGTGGGAGTCACCACTTTTATCGGGCTACAAGTAACCTTTCAAAAAGTTATGCTTCTACTTAAGGAAATAGGTATGGTGAGTATCTTGGGAGCAAAACCTTTTATGCTCTTGCACTGAATTTATCACAAACATCCTCAATCAATAGAACGGGTGGGCTACTATATAAAGGTGTTTAGTAATTTTTGATGTTTTTGGACATAAGTTCATTCTGCAGTGACTCACTTAAGAGCCTTGTAACTTGTGGTGGGGCCCATTTTTCCTTTCGGCAAGTTACACTGTAGGAACAGCTATACCCAAGGCTACAACTTTCGCCCACACCTGATTTTTATAGCGGCTCGAAGGATTTACCGTGCGAGGTCATTCCCAAGAGTGATGTGTCTCTTGGAAGACCTCTCTTAAAAAGATAAAATTTTGAGTGTTACTAACACTTTTATCTTGCACCTAGGACCACAAAAGCCAAGGGAGAGGATAGTGTGTGTTAGAAGTAGGACCACTCGACAAACTCTTTTTTTGCACAAGTGTGCCAAACACAAAATACACTTGTTCTTTTTAACTTGTCATTGCAATTATGGTCTATCTATTTGAAGATGTTGCTCCAACAATCATGGTGTTCTTTTTAACTCCAAAGGCAAAATGTTGAGTAAACTAAGAAATTGAAATCCTGATCAACTTAATGAAAAGCACGCTTGCTTAAAGTAAATCGTTTTGCAAAATGAGACAAGTTGGTTGTTCTTTTTACTTGCACAAAAATTGAAGTGTTGATTTTGAATTTCCTTAAGTTTGATGCAAGAAATGAGATTCGTTTGTCTTGTTTTAAGCATCAAATATAAGGGAATCCTAACTTGCAAGAACTAAAGTTGTTTTGTTGATTTTAAGCACCAAAACGAAGTTTGTTTCCTAACTTGCAAGAAATAAAATTGTGTTGTGATTTTTAGAGCACCAAATAAAAATTTTGATTTTAAACAACAAAAAGAGTTAGTTTAAAACCTACACATGAAACGAAAAGTTAGTAAAATTTGAACACATGGTGGGATTCTACAAGCCTAAGAAAAATTAATTTTTGGGTTACAAGGCCTTTTTTACAATGATCTGTTACAATAGCGCTAAATGTGTGAAAACAGAAGCGCTACTTAATACAAAAGCGTGAAAGTAAAAACAAAAGCGCTAAAATAGAATATTTATACAGTAATACAAACGCGCTA
This sequence comes from Cryptomeria japonica, assembly GCF_030272615.1. NCBI lineage: Eukaryota > Viridiplantae > Streptophyta > Pinopsida > Cupressales > Cupressaceae > Cryptomeria > Cryptomeria japonica. The sequence continues at coordinate 4,136,680 of NC_081412.1, read as the reverse complement.
ATACAGAAACAAAAGCACTACCTAATGAACAATAGCGCTATAATATGAGCAAAAGCGCTAAATTTTGGACAATAGCGCTATTGTAGAAACAAAAGCGCTAGAAGACCAAAAAATGATAGCACTAAAGCGCGAACAAAAGCGTCGAAGCACAAACAAAAGCATCGAAGCGCGAACAAAAGCATCGAAGCGCGACCTTTGTGTCAATTAAAACAGTCAAAAAGTTAGTTGTCTAAAAAGGTTGTTGTTTGATTCACGTCGGGTTCACCAAATGATGCTCTGCAAAATGGGAAGGTTAGTCATGATAACAAAACAACACAAACAACAAGAAATCCAATTTGTTAGGTGTTAGAAATCATAAACAAAACACTTTCCTAAACAAGCATATCAAGAAAGACACTATGAAATAGATAAAAAAGCACAATAAATCTACAAAATGTAACCAAACATCTCCATATGCTCTCTACCATGCTGGTAGCTTCTCCTTCCTTGTTCCTCTCCTCTCCGAGTTCCAAATTAGTGTAGCTCTCAGCAGCTTTTTGCACTATGGATGTCTTATAGAGATTCAAGATTGAAATGATGATTACTCTAAAATGCTATGTAAGTGTGAACAAAAGCTAAAATGAGAGATTATCTAATTAGCTAGTGTTGATTTTAAGCCAAAAGAGTGAATATGAATGATTTATGCTAAATGCTCTCTATCTAAAATGACTATAATTGAAATGCATACAAGTTTTTCAGGATCTGGATTATGAAGAAATGGGCTCTATTTATAGGAAAAATGGAGCAATGGATGGTTGAGATTGAGTAATCTCAACAAGGGTCAGGATTGAATGATATTCAATCCATGGGAGGGCTTTCAACCCAATCCCAGGATGACAAGTGTCAACATGAGATGGGTTGAGAGGAGAGGGAAGAAGCATTAAATGCTTGACATGACCTGAGAGTTAACTTGGGAGTTAAGGTTAAAGTTGGGTTGAGTGAATAAATTCATTATCCAAGAATAATGCTTTTGTCCAATGGATAAACTCTTGTGCAAAGGTAAAAGGGATAACCATGGTCAAAGCAATAAATGCTTGACAAGACACATGGGTCACATGAGGGTTAAGTTAGGGGTCAAAGTCCCTAACCATGGGTGCAAGTGGATTTAACCATTAATGGTAATGTAAGAGCCATAAGTGGTTTGGAAGACTTTAGAGGTTAGATTGTTGGACACATAAAGCATTAAATGTTTTTTAAACACTTTTTGAGTCTTTGAGAAGTGACTCCAAGTTGCTTAGGAATGTGACAATAATTAAGGGATGGATTAGGCTAATTAGGAAGGGGTTTAGAAGAATCTAGAAGGGGATTAGGATTGCAAGTGGGTTTGGTGGGTGAGAGAAAATAGGATTTTTATTAAAATAAAATTCATTTATTTCAACAAATAGATGCAAGTTGCATTTTTAGGAAAATGCAAGTGGGGGGGAATTTAATGATTTAAATAAATATTTTATTTTATTTATTTAAAAGAGGAAAAGGGGATTTAAATGAAATAAATAGAATTTATTCATTTAAATGGTTGGGATTTTGGTTTAATGAATTAATTAAAATAAATTGAATAATTTATTTAATTAATAGGAGAATGTTTGGAGATGAATTAATTAAATATTAATTTAATTAACTGTTGGCTAGTGGAATTTTAATCAAATAAATAGCAAATATTCATTTAATTAAACTGGACAAATTTATGTGACTACAAGATCCAATTATTTTGACCCTTGAACTTAGTGCTTAATATATTCATAGTTTGTATAATATTATTGAGGATACAGTGCAAGATAGAAAACACAATGATCACGTGAAATCTACAGTTCAAGAGAGAAGACATAATGGTATCATGAAATCTGATCTTCATTACGTGCCTTTACTGTCGTTGATTTTTCATCTTTAAATATAGTTAATCAATGACCAGCTAAATTATTAGTCTTAAACTAAAGACTTAAAACGTGTGGTTTTAAAAGGCCTCCTAATTTTACTAGTTGTAAATTATATTTGGTCCCTACCATGTGGAATGGGAACTTCTAGTCTCCTACTACCACGTAAGCATGTCTAAGAATGATAAGACATGATAAAGTAGAACTTGTCATATATCTTTTCATGTGGAGGGAGTCTCAGCTACCACGTAAGCATAGTAGTTTGCAAATAAACACACCCATATATGATATTTTAAATTAATATAAATTGATAATTATTTATTATTTAAATTTTATAAAATTATATATCTATGTGAAATGTGTCATATTTTATATATATATATCTATGTGAAAATTATATATTTTCTAAGTTTATCTGTATTTTTTTTTCTATCAGTATTTTATTTATTAGGGGAGAGGAGCCAATACGTGTGTGGGGTCCATAACGTAATATAGTTCATGTGTTGTCTGGGCCCCACACTTGACCGCCTAACCTGCCAAAACATGCACTGTCCAACTTGAAATAATACACAAAATTAACTCGATAAACATTCACATACAAACATAACATGTTTTAGAGCCTAACTGTATCCATTATATTTAAAATATAAAACATTCAGTTCCACATTGAAATAGTCAAACAAGTACGACCACCACAAGAAAGTTGTGTTTGTCCATGTACACATTCCTACAAGCCACAAAGTGGCCCGAAATAACAAAATTAAGTATCTTTAATAAAACCGTAAAGGAGGAAATTTTGATAGCTTTACAGACTACGACACCAACATAACAAACATGTCCACAAAATTGATATTGCCACTGGCACACACATGGACCCATACGCAACCCATCATATAGCACCTAACCAAATGTTTAGGTCCACGTGTGCACCATGAAATGTTATGTCCTTGACATAGTTGCCAACCCTTCATCCCATTTGTATCGCGCGAACCATCACCTTCAGCAATCTTCAACGCGCGCTTACTGGTCCTGTCACCTCCCACCTGCAATGATGGCAACAAGCATGTAAGGCCACCATATTCCATTCAAAAAAAATCAAATCAGGCTTAAATGAATTACTTCTACAAATTCAATGGACATTCAAATTTCAAATTCAAAATAGTACATTAAAAGGGGGGAACTACAAAAGGTTTGTATAAAAAGAAAAGTCTCATCTCATTGCAGTCACAGACAAACATACATCAAGCATTGCAATGAGAGAAATACACAGCAAGCATCAAAGACGAGCAAAAAGGCACACCAACAGAGGAGCTTCAACAAAAGCACACAGGTATTATTCATGTTACCCTACATCTTCACAGTCATTTACTGTCACTTTTTGTCCATGCATATATAGATGTTGTTTGAACTATTCCAGTTAGTTTTAAATTTATAATAAATACAAAGCTTACCAAATAATCATCGAAAAAACCTTTAATTCTTCTTTACCCATGACTATCACATACGCTTAGTTGACTAGGGTGGTGTATAATCTTCATCATCTTCCAAACCCCCATCTCCCTCTAAAATTTCACCTTCAACTCCCTCTACACCTGCACCTCCCTCTACACTTGTTTGATGGCCATCCTCTTTCTCGCGCAAAAATATCTCCAACATTATCCACCCCAAGGACGCTTCTACCCTCCTTACCAGTCGGTCCTCCCCAAGTTTTCATTTGATAAAGGGGATGATGGTAGTAACTCCACCTTTGTTTTCCCCCTTCTGAGTATCAATCCCAATACTTGGAATTGTAGTGAGGAGAAAATCGTCCAGGCCATCAAGCAATTCATCCCCCACGCATGCTTTCATGAACCATCGTACCTTGTCCTCACTCTTACCAATCTGCAACACCCATGCAGCCACCATGCTAACAATATCCACATTCGTGTGATATCGGTGACGTGTTTGCATGAAGCAATCCCCAAGAAATATCTTCAAATATCTCAGAAATCTTTCATCATTGTACTTGAAAATGGATTTCAACCTTTTATAAGATACCTTTCCAACAAAAGTCAGTTGTTGCTTCTCTGTGTAAATGGTGAATGTGACCTCCATTTTATCTGCAACTTCCCAACACCCAACATGGCGACTCTGGCTTCCAATTTATCTGCAACTGCCTAAATAGTGAATGTGGCTTCTAATTTATGTGTAAACGATGAATGTGTCTTTTTATAACTCCTTTAAACTCTTACCAACAGATATAATAAATTCCACCTTAACTGCTTTCACTCTATGTCGGCGGCGTAAAAATATTGTGTCTTTCTCAACTTGATGCACACTTTCTATAAAATAAGGCCACCTCATCTCAGTCGAGCATGTCATTGATTGTCATAGGCAATGTAATCTTCTTTGTAATATTTTGTCATTTATTGGATTTTAATTCTCTCACTCAAGCTTGTCATTTATTAACTAATTAATAGTGTCCCTTTCCAGCTCCCATGCATATACAATTAATACCCACGCCAGCACATATAAAATCCAATCATGTAAGGGAAAAGGAGTTAGAACGTGAGCACCCTACATTCGGGGTCCACGTGGCTACCACCTTTGACCGTTGGCTAGGTAGACAGCCAAGTTGGCTATCGATGTCATAATATTGGATGTATATATGTTATATGCATTTATAAAATACAGATTATATGCATATATCAAATACAAAATACACACATATATGTATATGTTTTTGTGTGTGTGTGTGTCTCTGTGTTTGTGTACGTGTGTGTGTGTGTGTGTAACGACTGTGGATACCTAAAAATGTCTCATTGATCATGTGCTAATTATTCATCTAATTGATTAAATAATTCTTTAATTCTTTAATTAAGTTAATTAATCTTCTATCGACTTGAATTTCATCCTCTGAATGTTACCTATAATAAGTTAGTTTCACAAAATACAAATGGAAATGCATACAAGAAATCCAAATTCAACCAATGAAACTGCATGAAATACATATTAAATAAAAATGTTATTTTACTTTCATGGCTTATGTCTCATTCTGTCCTAACTCCACTGTTCCTGGTTGCAGATGGTGTGCTCTCAAACAATGCACTATTGGCTTCCAAGATGGCATATGAAGAATGGACTGATAACTTGTAGTTAACTGATACTATGATATGCAAATACTACTATGCTAAAATGCTATATGAAATTTGCTATTACCATTTGCTATTCGCTTCAAAAACTCACGGATGCATAAGATTGGCTTGCAAAATGCACTTGCAGTCTCTTGAATTCTAACTCTCTCTCAACTGAAGCTCCTGATTTTATAAATTTTGAGAGGATTAGATGATGTGGTTCAGATCAACGGTCCTGATCAAATCTACAAATTTGAATGGCTATGAGAAAAGGTGAAGGTTGAGAGAAAGGGGGAAGGAGAAGACAAGTGTCACTCATCTCACCTTGATTGGGTTGCTGACTGAGGGAATCTAGGGATGGTTGGAGGAAATTTAGGCATGAGAGGACAAGTGGACTCAAGTCCTTCCTAAGATGTAGAGGGTGTTGGAGAGAATATAGGAAATGGTTATGAAATATGTGTGCGTACACAATTTTCATTAAGTTTGGAAGTTGAAGATAAATCATGAATTAATATTTAATAAATATTAATTTCCTTAGCCACATGGTTGATGAGTTGGCAAAGGGAAGATGAAGTGGAGATGGAGGATGAGTTGGAAAAGGATTAAATAATTTAATACTTGAGACTATAGGATAGGAGAATAACTATTAAATATTAGATATTTAATTGCTTTGAGGAGATAATTAAATATTGGATATTTAATTGCTTTGAGGAGATAATTAAATATTAGATATTTAATTAATTAGAGGAATAAGATAGATGAATTAATTAATAAAATATTAATTAATAGAAAGACATGAAATGAATTAAATAAATAAATCTTTTCAAATTAACTATTTAATAGAAAAATAAATATTTATTTAATTGCTCATAGCCAATTTTTATGTGTATACATTTTGCCCCTCTTTGAAATGATGTCGAGACAACATTGTTTCAAAGATTAAATCAAGTCTCGATAATGCGCCTGATGAAGATTGAAAATCCTGATTGTGTGCCCCCTCAAGAGATTGATCGTGAAATTGTTGAAAAATTATGGTTTGAACGATTAATCTCATGATAATTGATAAAAAAAATTAGTCAATTAAATTCATTTGAAAAAAATTTATTAAATTGCCCCATTGAAATTAATTACTCTTCAAATAGTAAATATAAAATTAACCAAGGCTAATTTGAATGTCATTGTTATCCTTGTTAGCTTGTGGAGAAAATATTCTTGCTGAGGTGGCAAAATGGTGATTCATGTGGAGAACCATCGTTTTGAGCATGTTTGGCGATATCAGTGACCTGTTGAGTATGGGTATCTAGTATGTATCTTATCCCAAGCTTTGTTTTCAAGTTTTCATTCAAATTTTCATGTTTTTTAGGCACTTTTTTGGTTTTTTGAATTTTTTCGATTTTTTCGGCATTAGTTTAGTGCTTTTGCAATTTGTTTTAGTGCATATGCAACTAGGTTTAGTGGAAATGCTTAGTTTAGCGCATATGCTTTGTATGTTAGCGCTTATGTTCAGGATGTTAGCGCATATGCATAGAGCTGGGCAAATGCATTGTTTGTTAGCGCATATGCCCAAAAAGGTAGCGCTTTTGCATGGATTTGCACTTATGCTTGTAGTTTTAGCGCTTTTGTTAAAAAGGATAGCACATATGCACTAAGTTAGCGTATTTGCATTTAGATTTAGCATTTTTGTTGTGGTTTAGTGCAAATGCTCAATAGATCAGCGCTTTTGCTTAAATTTGATATTTTTGATAAGTGCAAAAGCTAAAAATCACTTTGAGGATTAGATTTAACATGTTTAATACACATTGATGATGAAAATAAGGGCTTGATTGCATGATTGCGTGATTGATAGGTAGCTTTGATTAGCTTGATTTGGATCGTTTGATAGATAGCTTTGATTAGCTTGATTTGATAGATTGGATAGATATCTTTGATTAGCTTGAGTAGCTCTAATTAGCTTGATTTGATAGATTTGATACATTTGATAGATAAATGTGATTAGCTTAAGTAGCGCTGATTAGCTTGATTTGATAGATTTGATAGATTTGATAGATAGATGTGCTTGAGTAGCTATAAGAAATCGATTTAGTTTCTAATGTAAGAGCTTAGCAGAGTTTTGAGTAAACTCAGTGATTGATAAAAAAACCATGATTGATAGGTTTAAAATGATTTGATAGCTTAAGTTGTTTCAATTTGATTTGATAGATAGATAGATTTGATGATTGATTTAGTTTTGATTGATTTCTCTTGACAAAATAGGAGAAACTTGATGTTCTCTAGTGTCAAGAGAAATTACCGGCAGTACGACATTTAGTTCCAGAGCTCACCCATGCTTAGATTAGACACATAGATGTTTGTGGTTTATGTCATTTATTGTATATGCCTAAGATTACGTATAACAGGGGTTTGTTGATAGCATTGGTCAAGAGATGGCACAGCGAGCATGACACTTTCCACCTGCCGACGGGTGAGATTAGTGTGACTCTTGAGGACGTCTACAGGATTCTGCATATCCCAGTGACTGGTGAGCTAGTACAGTATGATTATCAGGATCGAGTGGGGATAGAGGCATGCAAAGTCATGTTTGCTGATGAGAGCATCGGTAGAGGAGAGATCAGATGGGTTGATATGGTGATGTATTATGAGGCTCTTCCTGTGATTCTTGTTGGTTTGATTGGAGGATTTATATGTCCTGATAGGAGATCATGAGGTTTTTCCGTTGGATGGGGTGAGATTCTTGTGAGTATGATGCAGCATCGTACTCGATATGCTTGGGGTGTTTGCATCTTAGCACACTTATATCATGATCTGCATCAAGTAGTGTATGATGAGAGTGCGAGTTTATCTACTGGATGCACTTTATTGCAGATCTAGTGCTAGGATAACATTGTTGTTACTCGGCCTATCCATCACAGAGTGCGTGGAGAGAGGCAGCCATATGTATATTTTTATGCAGGTATCCTTACTCAGCATAAGATGGGTAAGATGGAGTATTGGTGTTGGGTGCTAGATTCTTTGGACAACATCATGTGGAGACCATATATTGATTGTGAGCCATGGATGGATGATGCATAAACATTACCATGTATCATGCAGAGTAGATATCTTATTGGTCGGACACCTTTCATTGTTGAGCGACAATTGATTGGTCGGATTTTGAGACAGTTTGGTATCATCCAGCCTATGCCTACTGGTGTGACAATATATGCTCGGCAGTATAGAGATAGGCAAGATTGGGGACCGTCGTTGTCATTTGAGATTGCTCGTGCAGAGTTTGTTGCTACTCTGAGAGTGGCTTATGATATGAGATTACACATTATTGATCCAAAGGTTACTGTAGACTATGCCCAGTATATGTTAGCGCATCCATTTCCTCGTATTACTGATCCAGCAGATCCTCCTCCTAGCTCAAAAGATGAGGATGATGATTCAAATGATTCAGTTTCTAGGAGACAAAGACGAGAGCTTAGAGCTGCTCATGAGGCTAGAGGAGGTGGGGATGATGGTGGGGATGAAGGTGGTGGTGGTAGGAGACCTGGACAGAGGGGAGGTCGATTGAGAGTTCGTGGAGGACCATTTGGACCAGCTAGCAGGATTGAGAGACCACGTCCTATGGGTGGGAGGGATGTTGGATGGATTGGGAGAGAGCATGGAAAGACTGGTATGAGATCACCGAGAGGAGGCAGGGTGAGTGGACTAGATGGGGGTTGCGAGAGAGGAATTGATTTTGGATAGATTCAGCCAGATCCTCGAGTTATTGCAGTGCATGGTGGAGATGATGAGGATCCTGAGGATCATGTTTCCCTGATTAGACGACGAGTTCAGAGACTTACTTGGATGGAAATTCCAGCAGTTGGACAGGTTGGTGGTGAGGGGATTGGGGTTCATGTGCCACAGCAAGATGTACCAGAGCAGGATACACCAATGCATGATATGCCAGATGTGGTTATACCAGAGCATGATGTGCCAGGGCAGGATACAATTGACAGTTTGAGAGCACAGATTGATCAGCTTCGAGCACAGGTGAAGACTCTTATTACTGAGCAGGATAGAGCTGTTAGGAGACAACAGGATACTCAGGGCCTTCTTGATTACAATCAGCAGGTTGGATCAGGTACTCTCTTGGCAGATATTGTTAGAGAATTATTTCAAGCTGGCAAGGAGACTTCCTACTGGCGACGACGATATGAGGAGGCAGTTGCAGAGAGCCAGAGAGAAGGTAGTTATCATACCACCGTGTTGATGGATACTAGCAGTGGTGGGGTTATGGGACCTCCTCAGAGGAGTGGTGATCATGGGAGACAGGCATCTGGAGGATCTTTGTGCCCATAGCCACAGAGATGGATAGAGTCAGGTGGTAGTGGTACAGGACAGCCTTGACTTGATTTGTATTTGATGAGGCATTTGTATTGTTTATTTGATATCATTGTATACTTGGACTTTTATTGTTTTATGATGATCTATATGTAGACATGGATTATATATGATGATGATCTTTATTATGCATGTTACTCTATTTGATGATGATCTATATGCCTATATGCTTTGATAATATGGATGCAATGATTAGATGGATAATGACCTTTATGCATGTTATTCTATTTGATGATGCTTCATATGATGATAAAATGATTATATGCTTTTATCTTGATTTTTTATTTTAAAGATCTTGGATGCAAATGAAAATGATTACTAACTTAAATGATATGCAAATGATGCAATGATCTATATGGAAATGCAAATGAATGATTGATTTACTTTTGATGATGATGTAAATGATCTATATGAAATGTTTTTTGAGTTTTTTTTATGTAATGTTTATGAATCTAAGTGCAAAGATGCAACTAAATGATCACTAATGAAATGATAATGAAAATAATAATGATGATACATGACATGACGAATGAAATGTACTCAATTGAATGCAAACTAATGCAATGATAAAATGCAACTAAATGAAATGGATGATGATTAAAATGATTCTAAAAAATGAATGCACCTGCAATGATCAAATGCAAATTGTTTTTGTTTGTCCAAGTATACTCAATCTTTATTTATGACCGTTGATCTGTTAATGAAATGATGTGCTTATAATGTAACTGACAAATGAATGCTTATAATGCAGATGAATAATGAGCTAAAGAAATGATCTAACTAAAAATTGTACTGCCATTCTTTATATGCTATCTTGTAACAGTGCTTGATTTCATCATTGAGCTTTAAAATCTTGTAAGAAAATACAAGCAACTTGACATAAAGATTCAAGATGACCTGAGTATTCCTTACATAGATTTTGATATAGCAAGTTAATACAAGCAACTTGATATAATGAGTCAAGTTGACCTGAGTATTGCTTGCAGAACAGATGAGGATTATCCCCTTTCATGCATGACTTGGAACGTCCTCCTTGATCTTTTGTCGATCATATCCTGAAACAAGTTCGTACCATAGTAAGAGATAAACCATAGACAGCAATCAAAGAAAATAATCATGCCCCATCATAGCTTCTCTAGTCATGGACATCCTTGAGTTGCATAGAGTACATGATTAGCAATAAAATCAAGATATAAACATTGAATCTTGCATATCATTCACATGTTCTAATGGTCATTAACTGATATAATCATCTTGATGAATGATCTTTGATAATCCTTTATTACTTGTTAGTTGATTCTTCGGTTTCTGAGTGTCATGATTCAGTTGTTGAAATGCCTTGATTTTCATTGTTTTGTTGCTCGTTATCTGTTTCAAAACCCTAGGTGTTTTTGTGGTTTTTCTAAGTTTTTTAAATGTTTTGGATTTTCAAAGATTCAAAAGATCACTTTAGCAAAAGGAATTAGGATTTTTCCCCTAGTGGAAACAAAAAATTATTATGGATATATGAATTGATCAAGATCCAAACCATGGCAGGATACAAACACAGATATGATTGATTTTGATAAAATCTAAGTCAGTGACTACGACAAGTATCTCAAAGATTGATAATTGTTGGTAAGCTGCATATTTCTTGCTAAATGGTTCAGAGTAATGGATACGGAAGATGGAAGCGATAGATGCGGAAGGATGGAGTGGATAGGTGCGCAAAGCGATCTCATAGATGGAGGAACTTACTTCTTAGATAGCGCCTGTTTACCAGGTTTTCACTATCTAAATTTATTACATTTTTTGGATTTTATATGTTTTTTATTGATTTTTTCAGGACTTTATATGCTTTTTATTGATTTTTTCAGGTTTTTATATCTCAAGCATAGAATTTCTTGAGATGGATGGAATTGATAGGTTCATCAAACCAATCACCTTCAGGGGTAGATAACTTGTATGCTCCTGATCCATATGTTGCTACTATGACAAAAGGTCCTAGTCAATTTGGTTCAAATTTTCCCTTCTTTTCTCGATCTTGCTGATTTCTTGGATTCACCCTTAGAACTATATCCCCAATCTGGAAAATGCGTGGCTTGACTCTATGGTTATAGCTTCTTGCCATTCTTTGTTGGTATACCTTCAAATGTTCTATTTCATTTTGGCGACATTCCTGAATCAATTCTAGTTCCTGGAGTCGAGAAACTCGTTGTTCTTCTTCTGGTATAAGACCATGCAAGCATACTCGTAGAGAAGGTATCTCTACTTCTATAGGTAATATAGCTTCTGATCCATAGACCAAACAATATGGATTTGCTCCTGTTGGAGTGCGGACACTAGTTCGATATGCCCAAAGAGCAGGATTTAGCTGAATGTGCCAATCTTTTCCAGCTTCATTGACTGTTTTCTTCAAGATTTTCAAGATAGTTTTGTTTGATGCCTCATCTTGATCATTACCTTGTGGATAATATGGAGTAGAGAACCTATGTTGGATATGAAACTGTTCACATAGCTCTTTCACATCTTGATTTTTGAATGGTCTTCCATTATCAGTGATAATGGTCATAGGAAAGCCATAGCGACAAATTATGTAATTCAAGATGAATGATGATATTTGTTTTCCTGTCACTATTGTTAAAGGCGTTGCTTCAATCCACTTAGTAAAATATTCAGTAGCAATCAAAATGAACTTATGTCCATTAGAAGATGAGGGATTGATCTTTCCTACCAAATAAAGGCCCCATTGTGAAAATGGCCATGATCCTGTCATAGGATATAACTCTTGTGCCAGTGCATGAATTAGATTTCCATGGATCTGACATTGTTTACATTTTCTAGCATAGGTGAATGAATCTCTTTCGATAGTAGGCCAAAAATAACCCATACGAATAAGTTTCTTAGCCAATGTTAAACCACTTGAGTATGTACCGCAAATACCCGCATGAATGTCATTAAGAACTCTCTCAGATTCATCTTTTTCAAGACATCTCAATAATGTACCATCTAGACCATGCCTATATAGGATATCAGCAATAATGGTATAGCGAGAGGACTAAAAATTTCTTTATTGATTACGAGATAATTCCAGAGGAAGGATATGATCTTTCAAGTATTGGTAGGTTTGATTGTATAAGGATTGGCTGGTTCCTAATATATGGAAAATTCGATAGGTATGCTGGGATTGGATGGTAGGGTTAAGATATCTTCCACGAGAAATTCGTAACGCTATTGATTCTCTTTATTTTGCAAGAGAGATGCTATTGTAGCCATTGCATCTGCTGCTTTATTCTCATTTCTAGGAATCTGGGTGAATGTAATTTCTTTAAAGTGCCCTTTAAATTCCTCTATCAGTTGTTTGTATGGCATAAGCTTATCATCCTTTGTTTCATATTCACCATTTATTTGATTAATGATAAGTTGTGAATCACCATAGACATGTAGTTCTTTGACATTCCATTCAATGGCCATTTTAAGCCCTATAGCCAATGCTTCATACTCTACAATATTATTGGTGCATGGAAACCGCAGTCTATACGATTTCAGAATTGTGTGTCCTTGAGGTGTGATGAAAAAGATTCCTACACCTGAACCATATTGGATATAAGAACCATCAAAGTACAATTCCCAAAATTTTGTACTTATTGTCAAGATATCTGCATCAGGAAATTCTATGTGCAAAGGCATGTTATTTTGTAAAGGTGCATCAACCAATTGATCAGCGATGACTTGTCCCTTGATAGCTTTTCGGTTAACATATTCTATGTCAAATTCACTCAGTATCATAACCCATTTGGCTAGTCTCCCTGTCAATGTTGACTTGCTCAACAGATATTTGAGAGGATCTATCTTTGCTATTAGTTTTACAGAATGAATCAACATATAATGTCGCAACTTCTGAGTTGCAAATACAACTGCTAGACATATCTTTTTAATTGAGGAATAATTTAACTCATAGCCAACAAGTGTTCTGTTGATATAATAAACTGCTCTTTCTTTTCCTTCACCTTCATGTTGAGCTAGGAGAGTGCCTAATGACACACTTGTTGCTGAGACATAGAGTAACAATGGTTTCCCTTTGGTTGGTGATATCAGTAATGGAGGACTCATAAGAATTTCTTTTATTTGCAAGAAAGCTTCTTCACACTTTGTATCCCATTTGAATGGAACATTCTTATGTAAAAGATGGGTAAATGGAAGACATCTATCGGCCAATTGAGAAACAAATCTCCTGATTGATTGCAACCTTCCTTGTAAAGATTGCAATTGACTTATGTTTTTAGATGACTCCATCTCCATGATAGCTTTAACTTTTCTAGGATCTACTTCAATGTCAGGAGCTGATATAATGTATCCCAGGAGCTTTCCAGAGGTTACCCCAAATGCACATTTCTTTGGATTTAATCTCAATTGATATCTTTCCAGCCTGTCAAAAATCTTGCTTAGAATGTTCAAATGTTCTTTTCTTGTGTGAGATTTTGCAAGTATGTCATCAACATAGTCTTCCATGAATGTATGCACCATATCATGGAAAATTATCGCCATAGCCCTTTGATAAGTTGCTCCTGCATTCTTAAGCCCAAATGGCATAACATTCCAGCAGTACATTCCCCATGCACAGGTGAAAGTTGTCTTCTCTTGATCTTCAGGTGTGATTCTTATTTGATTATATCCTGAGAATCCATCCATTAATGAAAACATCTCATGTCTTACTGATAAGTCTACTATGATATCAATGTTTGGTAGCAGGAAATCATCTTTTGGACATGCTTTATTCAGATCTCTGAAATGTGTGCAAACTCTTATGCTCTTATCTGGCTTTGATACTAGTACAATACTTGAGACCCATTTTGGATAAGCAACTAGTCTTATAAAACCCACTTCTAATAGTTTCTTGAGCTCGGTTTTGACAAGGAGAGCAATATGCAGATGCATCTTTCTTAGCTTCTGCTTAACAGGTTTTGCTTTTAAATCCACATTAAGATGATGCATGATAAGATCTGGGTTAAGTCCTGGCATATCTGCATAGGACCAAGCAAAATTTATTTGTCTTTGCTTAAAGAATTCCATGTACTCTTTCCTCTCTATTTCTGATAATGAGGCAGCAAAATGAAGTATTTTAGGATCTTTTGATGTATCAATGTTTATTGCTTCTGTTGGTTCTATCAAGATAGCAGATCTCTCTTGAAAATATGCAGGAAGAATGTCAAACTTTCCATCTTCTAGCGCCTCAAGGACGTTTTCACCATCCGATACGCCCTTTGTTTTCTCTTTTGATTGATCTAATGTTTCCAGGAAATGGTTTTCAACAATAGGTCTCTTTCCTTGTTTTATTTCACTTTGATGACTGGAAAGTTTGGCATTCTCTTGATTACGAGAAACATCACTTGATTCTGCAATGGAAGATATCTTAGGATGGATGGGTTCAACAATGTTAAGATACACGGCTAAGTCATGGTCATTGGAAAAGACATTTAGTTCGGGGTTGTCTAAATTATCCCAATCAATTAGTTCAGGATGTAGAAGGGGTAAATCATAATCACTGTCATCATTAGGTGTTTCAATGTTCATGACATAATGATCATAGCTTGGCGTAGAATAGGTTATGTCATAGATTAAATGTTTGTGAGAATTGTCTTTCACAAGCGTTTCCAAATTAGTCTTAACAAAATTTATATTAGCATTTTGTAGTTCACACTCAAGTGGTTCTTCAACTGATGTTTGTCCCTTAAATGAATGGATTATATCCACACGCACATCTTTGATACTGCAAATTCCTTCTTGATTGACCTCATTTGCATTTAGAAGTTGACATATTGTGCACATGATGAAGTAGATTCTTTTAATAGATTTTGTCTCCTTTCAAACTCAGCTTCTTTTGGACTAATAGTTAATCCAACTTGACTATCTCTTAGTTCTTCTATGGTTCTTCCATATTTGGTCTTTGTTTGTACTTCTTGTGGCATTGCCTCTCTGTCTTTGTCATTCCCTTTTCTTTTTGCATACACCTCTTTTCTCTGAATTCTGAGTTTCTCTTGTCTTCTTTCTAACTTCATCTTTTGTTCTGCATTAGACAAGTCTTCTTTTGTGAAAGTTGCTTTATCTTCATTGTGTTCCTTACTTGATGTAGTGGATAAGGTATCTGGACTCCATTCATATTCATTGGAATCTATCTCTGAATCCTGATCTAAGATTACTCCACTATACCATACTGGAATGTCATGTGGTGCAAAAAGTTCCTTGATTTCTGTCATTTCTATTTTTACTGCTTCTAGAATATCTTGTTCGGATTTTGCCTTTGTTTGTATCTTCAGAACTTGTTGACAAGATTTTTCTTCACCTTTTATAGTAGTCTCTTCTTCTTTCTTTTCATGTTCTTCTTGCTTCTTTTTCTTATTGGCTACTGTTTTGACGGCTTGATGTAGCTTTTCTTGCCAATTTTCTTCTTTAGAAACTGATTTCTTTCTCCATTTTTGTTGTTGATGATTATGTTGCTTTTGATTAGACTTTAGATATCCTAGCCCGAATTTATCTTTTGTGAATTGTGAGTGTGGACAAATAGGTTCTGAAATACCTTGATGTTGCTTACCAATTGGTCTTTTTCCGTCATATCCCATCTTTTGCATGATTTCATATCCTTTGCCATATTGTTTTATGGGAATATTGACTTTTGTTGTTGTTGTTGTAGTTTATCTTCATCTTTGTACAGCCAACCAAGAATGTCTTTGTCTTCGTTTTCTTCTTCAAGAGTTCCAGCACTAACAAAGGTTCCTTTAAACATATGTTTTGATTTTCCTGATGTCTTTGATTGAATATCTGTAGGTTTTCCATATGACTTAGGTGAAAGTGGAAAATTTTGCAAAGAATAGTTTCCCATTCCTTCGTCATTTAACTTGAGCTTTTCTTCAAAATTTTCCCATAACTTTGCTTGAATTTCTTTGGTAGGATATATTGATTCTCTATTATGTGGAACTCTTGTATCTTGTGCGGGTTTCAAATTATTGCAATATTGACTAGAGTTTGCAATTATAGTGATCTCTTTTCCTTCATGAGGAAATTTTACACATTGATGATGCTTGCATCTTGTGAATCCATGGTCTCCCTAGAAGAATGTTGTAGGAGAGGTTCAAATCTAAAACCTGACACAATGTATATTTTTCCACAGGTCCTATCTTTATTGGTAGCACCACGGTTCCTTTAGAAGAACGTTCTTCTTCATCATAAGCTTTGATGGTTATTTTCTTTTTTGGATCTACTGTATTCTCTGAATATCCCAAAGCTTTTATCAAACTTGGAGCATAAATGTTTAATCCAGCTCCTCCATTTATGAGCACACATTTGACACGAGTTTTATTTATGGAGACTTCAACATGTAAGAGAGCATTATGAGGATGTTGTAAGGACGCATCATCATTTTCAGAAAATGATAAGCAATGAGGAGTTATAAGGTGTCCTACCATATTTTGGAATTGATCTACATCCAAATCTTTTGAAACTATTGTTTCCACTAAAGCTTTCTCCAAAATTTCCTTATGCATAGGTGAAATTTTGAGAAGTTCCAGAATTGATATTTGAGTAGGTATTCGTTGTAATTGCTCTACTAAATTGTATTGTTGTGGATTGGATGTTGGATCTTTTGCTACACCTGGAAAAGTAACCTTTGCTTTGCTTCTCGTGATAACATTGATTGGTTCGGAAGATGAATTTTCGTTAACAATAATTACATTCACTACATCATCGTAGGTATAAGTGTAATTCACCTTGGCTTTTCCTTTGTCATCTTTTAATTGGGACGATTCACCTTTGTCATAATTCGGAAGTGGAGTTTTGAAAGCCAAGCGTGATTCGTTTGTTTTATGGTTATCCACTGTGATGGTTCCATTATCAATTAGATCTTGGATAAGGTGTTTCAATCTCTGACAATCATTTGTTAGGTGTCCTTTATTCCTATGATAGTTGCAAAAATTATTGTCATTCCACCAATTGGGCTTGACTGGTGGTCATAATTTCTTACTTCTGGCAAAACAACCAATTTGTTAGCAAGCAAAGTTTTTAGAGTTGATTCCAAAGATTCTCCAATGTTTGTGAATTTCCTCCGTGGATTGGAGAAAAAGGACTTAGCTTTATTGTTTTCTGGATTGTTATTGCTTGGGTTTTGACTTGATAGATTGAAAATTGGTTGTTGTTGTTGTTTTGTATTACTATTATTGTCATTGCCTTCATTGTTGACATTTCTATTATTTGACCAGAACTTGGGTTTTTCATTGTTGTTGTTGTTGTTGTTGTTTTATGAATTATTGTAAAGTTTTAGCTCTCCTTTCTTTACCATTGCGTTCTCTATTTTCAGACCATTTTCGATCATTTTGGCAAAAGAGGGAGGACATTGCATCCTTAATCGATAACTCATTTCAATGATAAGATTATCAATGAATATGTCCATTTTTTCTTGATCAGGTACATCTCGGGGATACCTATTAAACATGTGTTTCCATCGTTGTAAGAAAATCATAAAGGATTCACCATTCTTTTGTTTAACATTGCAGAGATCCAACATTGTTATTTCATTCCTTATATTGTAGGAATATTGTGAAATAAACCTATTCACAAGTTCTTCAAAGGATTTGATTCCAGATGGTAATCTTGAAAACCACTCCATTGATTGTCCATTTAAACTCCTAGGAAAAAGACACATAAGGTAAGTTTCATCATGAGAAAATTCCATACTCATGGTACAAAACTCCCTAATGTGATCTTGAGGATCAGATTTTCCATCGTATTTGTCATATTTAGGAATCTCGCAATGTTGCGGAAATGGTATCATATTCAAATTTTTATCAAAAGGATATGGGCATATATCTTGTAACAAATATTTCTTGGAGCTTGTCCCATTTTGCATGTCTTGTATTTGTTGTTGAAGAGTTTCTATTTGTTGAGTAAGGTTTGATAAGGGATTATCTACATAGTCTCTCCTTGTTTCATCATGAGTCTTTTTGTCACTGTGCTCTTTTCTTTTATCATCCCTTTCTTTCCTTGTTTCTTCGTTGTTCATATCTTCGTTATTTTACTCATTTGTGTTTTGGGCGTTACTTGTCTTTGTATCTTGTTTCAAGTTTTCCATGTTAAAGTCTTATGGTAGTTTAGCTTCGGATTTTGCCAACATCAAGAGATATTTTTCTTTTTGTTTTGCCAACAATTTTTTCATTAGCCTATCAAATTTGAAATCTTGCTCTAGGTCTCTAATGGTGTTATTGATTGCTTTTTCATCAACAGCAGTAAATCCAAAAGTGTGGAATACAGGAGTATCTTCTTCCTCCACTTGTTGTTGTTTTCTAAGTTGTTCGTGTTGGGCTCTAGTCCAAACTGGCATGTGTTTATTTCAAAGTTGTTGAAAGTTCCAAAGGACAAGGTCAATAGGTGATTATTGGTTTAGGAAAATATGCTTTATTGATATTACCACTATTGTTTGTTCATTGGGATAAAGTGTCTCTTTGTTGAAAATCACGTCCTTGTAAAGTTTCACTGTCAAATTTTGTACCGCAGCCATGGAAGTAGTGACGAAAATAGTGTAGGAATGTCCTATGTTTCAATAAGATCTTGCGATTGATATACAAGAATCTTATTCTTTTCTAAGTAGCTTTGTAACTGGGTTTTATTTTCTTAAGGTGATACTTAAAAATCATATAAGCTTTTGACAATTCACAAGTTTGTTTGATTCCAATGTTGGTGTGATTTTGGTTTTGATATAACCTAGGTTCAAAATAGGAAAGATATATCCAAGATTAGGAACCTAGAATAGATTTGATCAAGCTTCGTGATAGAGGATTTGATTATCCTGGTGAGAAACTTGACAAAGATGTTGATTTTTTGCACTTAAGATGGTTGAATCGATAGCTTGTTAAATGTTGATGTTTACAGAAATTTTTGAGTATAACCTGTTGGATTAGCAACCTAGTTGTTTGAGCTAGTTTGAAAATACGTGATGGTTTAGAGGCAAACCTACTTCAAGAATTATTTTGACATTGATGTTTTGACACTTTGATTTTTTTGATCTAATGTTTCAAGTGTTGGAAAGTTTTTGTATTACTCTTTTGACCGAACTTTTTCAGCAATTTGTTGGATTTTTGCTCACTTATAGATGATAATTTTCTTTAATTTTTGACCATTTGGAACATGTTATAGACATAGAAGACACAATGTTTAATAAACAAAATGCAAAAGCAAGTACAATCCCTATGGAAGGCTGAGACAATAGTTGTTGAATCTCACATGGGTTTCCCACGAGGCTACGCTATTCAAAGCGGATATTTAGATGCTTGACCCCACTGGCTCCACCCTCGGCACTCACTTCTTCGAGGCAGCCAAGCATCAGTTTCCTTGAAAACTCCCCATGGCAAACTTTATATCTCTACTAGGAACCATATGTATGTGAGCCGCTTCAGAGGTTCGACCTCCTGCGCCAACAACTAGAAGGATTTTGGCAACTAGTACAAGTGGTTTTTAATAAAAGCTTCTGGTCATGGGGCCATACATGCGGCACTTTCAACTCTGTAAATATAGAAGGTTTCCAGCCTATAGAGGTTACACTCCATAGGGTTTAAGGGGAAACATGGTGTCGGTATGAACTTATCAGCATATGTTGCTTGTGACTTTCGTCACAAACACGATTTATTTAGAGTGGATTGGAAGGACTCGGTATTAGCCCGTTTCCACTTTAGGTCGTTCCCCTCTCACTGGCCCCCTCAAGACAGCTCGGGAAGGCAGGCCCTCTAAAAGGATTTAATTGCTTGAAAATAAAGAAAAGTGTAAAAGAGTGGGTTTGGCTTTTTGATCACCCAATTAAGGGGAGAGCATATACCTACCACCTTCAAGACACGGAATACAAGCGTTCTTTTTAACCTTTTCAAAGCAATTTGTTGGTTAAGTCCTATTTGGAGATGTTGCTCCAACAAGCATGGTGTTCATTTTTAGCCCTTCTTAAAAGTCTATGTGCAACTATTTTAGAGAAAATACTAAAAATGCAAGTTGCATGCTATCAATTCATCCTCTTAGTTAAGCTAGATGAACAAGATATGATATATTACTTCCCAAATGAAGACTTTTAATTAACTAGATGAGGAAATGCATAAAATTTGCCTTAAATGCCATCATGCACACGCATGTTAGTAATCTGAAAAATCTAATTTCTTGGACATTCGGACCTACAAGAAAATTTTATCAGTTTTATAAACAGAAGCGCTAACCTAACATATGCGTTATTTTTATGTTCAAAAGCGCTAACCTGCGAATCAAAAGCGCTAACCTGCGGATCAAAAGCGCTGCTCTGTGGATACAAAAGCGCGATTTCTTTGACATATGCGCTAACCTATGATATAAATGTGTGAACCTATGATGCGAATGCGCAGAATTTAAGACAAAAACGCTAACCTATATGACATATGTGCTAACCTATGATGAAAATGCACAGTTTTTCAGGCAAAAGTGCTAACCTATACGACATATGCGCTAACCTATGATGCAAATGCGCTAACCTGTCGAACAAAAGCGCTGTCAGAATTCACACATGCATGAATCTGCATTACAAATGCATTAATTTTATTTTTTTGCGAGATTTTTAAAGGTATATGCGAGGTCCAGCCCCACGGTGGGCGCCAAAATGTGTCGACTTGAATTTCATCCACAGAATGTTACCTGTATAAGTTAGTTTCACAAAATACAAATGGAAATGCATACAGGAAATCCAAATTCAACCAATGAAAACTGCATGAAATACATATTAAATAAAAATGCTATTTTACCTTCATGGCTTATGTCTCATTGTGTCTTAACTCCACTATTCCTGGTTGCAGATGGTGTGCTCTCAGACAATGCACTGTTGGCTTCCAAAATGGCATATGAAAAATGGACTGATAACTTATAGTTAACTGATACTATGATATGCAAATACTACTATGCTAAAATGCCATATGATATTTGCTATTACTATTTGCTATTTGCTTCAAAAACTCACAGATGCATAAGATTGGCTTACAAAATGCACTTGCAGTCTCTTGAAGTCTAACTCTCTCTCTCAACTGAAGCTCCTGATTTTATAGATTTTGAGAGGATTAGATGATGTGGCTCAGATCAACGGTCTTGATCAGACCTACAAATTTGGATGGCTATGAGCAAAAGTGAAGGTTGAGAGAAAGGGGGAAGGAGAAGACAAGTGTCACTCATCTCACCTTGACTGGGTTGCTGACTGAGGGAATCTAGGGATGGTTGGAGGAAATTTAGGCATGAGAGGACAAGTGGACTCAAGTCCTTCCTAAGATGTCAGGGGTGTTGGAGAGAATATAGGAAATGGTTATGAAATATGTGTACGTACACAATTTTCATTAAGTTTGAAAGTTGAAGATAAATCATGAATTAATATTTAATAAATATTAATTTCCTTAGCCACATAGTTGATGAGTTGGCAAAGGGAAGATGAAGTGGAGATGGAGGATGAGTTGGAAAAGGGATTAAATAATTTAAGAATTATTTAATATTTGAGACTATAGGATAGGAGAATAACTATTAAATATTAGATATTTAATTGCTTGGAGGAGATAATTAAATATTGGATATTTAATTAACTTGGTTAGAGAGATAATTAAATATTAGATAATTAATTGTTTGGAGGAGATCATTAAATATTAGATATTTAATTAATTAAAGGAATAAGATAGATGAATTAATTAATAAAATATTAATTAATAGAAATACATGAAATGAATTAAATAAATTAATCTTTTCAAATTAACTATTTAATAGAAGAATAAATATTAAATAAATATGTCCAAGGGGTTGAGCTTAACTGGTTAAAACACTCGGTTCTCACTGTGGAGATCCAAGTTCAATTCCCAATAGGGACATCAGAAGTGGAATTCGAAGGTCCCCACTGGTTCATAGCTTCAGTCAAAAGCTATTCAGGGTTCAGCCAATTACCGATCAAAAAATATATATATTAAATAAATATAAAATTTCTATTTAATTGTTCATAGCCAATTTTTATGTGTATACAAATCTTATTCTTCTAATTTCATATTTCCTCATAATCTTACTATCTATCATCATTTAATTATTTTAATCATTTTTTAGTGTTAATTAAATATTTATTATTTAATTAATTCTGATTAATTCTCTAATTTAAATAATTATATTCTCAATTTCTATCTATAATCATTTAATCATTTAACCCTTTTCTAAATATTAATTAAATATTTATTATTTAATTACTTATGATTTAATCCTTTAAATTAAATAATCTTTATTATTTAATTAAATTCAATTTCTAAATAATTAAATATTTTCTTTAAATTATTTAATTAACTAATTAATTCTTCCATTTCCAAATCCCCAAATTCTAATTTCATTTAATTAATTCTTCTAATTTCTTTTAAATTCAAATACATGTGCATGATTTCAGAAAACCAAATTGAAAATCAAAGTCAAGACCTAAATATATTCAAATACTAAATTGAATTAAATAAATTCAATATTTGAATTAAAATCTCATGCAAAGATTAAATTGAAAATCTAAGTCTAAATGCAAGCACGTGCTAAATTAATTAATTAAATCATTTATCTCTCCAGTCTTTGTTTTCATCTTCTAGTTCTCTTTGTCATCTTCTTTATTTCCTCCAATCATTCTTTTTCTTCTTTCAATTAGCTTTTTCTCAATCAGTTGGCTCAATTAATCTATTCAATCTATTATGTTTCACCTCCAAGTCAGCAATTCAACTATCAATCAGCATGTGAGCTCACCTGAGTTCCACCTCTTGATCAATATGTTCCACCTTTCAATCAATCTCATCCAAAAATCTATAAATAGAGCATTCAATCTCCATTTTCAACAATCACGAACTTTGAATCTATGTGTCACTTGCAGGTTACCAGCGCAATATCTGAGAGCCATCATACCACAAAGAAGAGAAGAGCAATGGAAGTTATACGTAGTCACGGAATGGAAGTTATACGTAGTCACGGAATTGGGAGTTTTTAATTGATTTGATTTATAAACCCTATTTTGATGTTATTGTGTTATTTCATTGTCTGTTTGTTAGAATTCTTTGATTAGATAGGGATTCATGATTTCCCTTTTATTCTAATTGATATTTTATAAGATGAATTTTACATGCACACAGCGACATGTATGAATATACATATATGTACATACACACGCGCACGCGCACACACACACACACATATACTCAAATGTATGAATATACATATATGCACACAAACACACACACACCTATATATATATATATATATATACTTACTGACATGTATGAATATACATATATGAACATGTGTACATTGAAAAAAATAATGAAACTGCTATTCAATCTTTTAATTCAAACTTTCATACCTCTTCCATTGACTACTATATACACTGACAATGAAACCCTCAACCAATGAAATTCAAACCCATAACCACAACTTTTGTAACAATGACATGCAAAATTTCATACCACCGTGATTCAAAACACACCTACATGGATGTACACTGAAACTCTGCAATGTTTGAAATGATGAAATACAATTCCATATCAAGTCATGTACATGTATGTATATTCAAATGAGCATATTTCTATATACATATGTATATTCAAATGAGCATATTTGTATATTCAAATGAGCATATTTGTATATACATATATACATGCAAATAGACAATTTGAAACGATGTATTTCCTTATGTTACTGATTATATTTGTATATATAGATGTGCATTTATGTTTGAATTACTCAAAATATTGTAATCCTCTTTATTCTTTCATTGCAACCGTCATGCTTAGTGGCATGTCCATGTTTTTAAATGACCACTCATTAATGTACTTGAAAGTAATGTTTTTAAGTCACAGTATATATTTGCAATCTATAACACGATGCAGATGACTGTGGACAATTCAACATGATACATTCCAGGCAACGCACATGGACACAACAGAGCTTGGAATTATCGAACACAGATCAACGATATCAGATTGTAAAAAAAATATGAAAATGATAGGCAAAACTATTTGACGGTACATCAAACACTAACAAGTCAAGGTCTTATTGAAACCCTACCTCCAAATGATGTAGATAATGAAATCCTAAAATGTCTTTGTGAATATTTCCCCATGTCCCAGTTCGCTATTCCACCCATAGAATGGCCTATTCACATCCTATTTCCACGCATCCGAGCACAACAAGAGTGGATTGTGATTCATGCTCATCATGTTCACCAACTCTTTGTTTGTCCTAACCCCTGCGATGATCTTGTCTTCCCCGCAAGATCTTGTTTCTTTTTAAAACTATTCAAGCTCGGGCTTGAATCATAGAAAACCAACTATATCAATAGATTTTTCTTAGAAAACTATGGTCCTCAAGCTCGACAAAGCTCTAAAAACTTGTCATGGCAACGGTTGCTTCGTACAATAGTGAATGAACAAATCTCATCGTGGATTTTTACCAAAGTATACATTCAACCTAATTGTAAGCGTAACACCTCTTCCCGACTATACAGTCAAGTAATTCTTTGGAAAGATCCCATTCCAGCTACACCACCACATCTAGTTGACCTCGAAGGTTTCGACCATGACTCTGAATTAGAATAGATGTCACATGTATAGAACAGTACCTGTTTTAAACCCCTACTGTACAAGTGTCCAATACAGTAAACCAATAAACAGTTGCAGGCCTAATTTTAGAAAACATATGACATTTCGTAAAAGGGAACCATAGTCCTAATATTCAAGCATAACTGACATCATCCACCATGTTGTCATTGAATCTGAAATTGCACCTCAATTCCATATCAAGCATCATTTTTACCATTATTCAACAGGCATCGGTGTACAACATGACATGGTTAGTTGGTTCCATCTCACACTACCAAATTCCAAACAGTATACCAGTTGCCTTGTGACAAAGTTAACTGTATCAATCATATTACTATATAGTTGTTATTAATTTGCATAATTAAAATGATTGGACAACTACCATACATGTTCTTCTTGTTATGTGCATATGTGGAAGGCAGACAAGATGTCTCCTCGTGGTTCAAAGAGATCAACATGCACGAGATTGTGCTCACAGAAAAGAGGAGTCATGTTCCCTGTAGAAGTAGAAACTCTACCTCTTGTTGAGAACAATGCAGACCCTATACCCCTAGCAGCAGAGGTTCCCAATGAACAAACTCTCCTGCCCACGGTGGAGGATCGTAATGCCCTTCAACTTCAAAAAAAGTTACAATGCAACAGAAGTTGTGGTCGACAACAAAAATGGAAGGTTCTCTCCACGATGTTGAGGACAATGACATGTCCATACGAGGTGCATCAAAGAAATGGGGCATCCCAACTGCAACATTGTCGAAATAGTTGGGTGGTGTCACAACCACGTCGAAGAAGGGTCCACCAACAATCCTCACCACTGAATAAGAAGAAGAGATAATTCAGTGGTGCCAAGAGATGGCTATAGTTGGTCTTGGTCTCAAGATCATCAACTTGAAGGTAGTTGTCTCTCGTATATGTGAGACTAGACCAACCCCTTTCAAGGATGGCATGCCTGGGAAGTCATGGTGGGCCGGTTTCAAGGCTTGTCATCCATAAATCATCTTGTGGATGGCTTAAGGCCTCAACAAAGACAGGGCACTGAATCTGAGACCAACAGTTGTATCTTCTTTCTACGGTACTTTGTCTAAAGCCTATGCTGCTAATCCATATGGTCTTGCTTGTATTTGAAATTGCGACGAAACTGGTTTGATGACTGGTAGAAAAGGGGCTATGAGGGTGCTTGCGAGAAAAAGAAGTCGGAACATGTCTTATATACTCTCGAAGAGTCGTTGATGGATTACAATACTTTGTTGTGTTAACGCTTCCGAGCAAAGCATACCAGGCTTCTATTTGTTCAAAGGGAAGAGGTGGTTATAGAATTATATCTCGAAATGCTATCTAGGTGCTTGCATAATAGCACAACAACATGCCTGGATGTCCAAGTAATTATTCTTTAATTGGCTACACCACTTCAAGCGCTCAGTTCCAAGGGGTGTATCACCCAACAATAGGCACTTGCTGATATTTGATGGCCATGGCAGCCATGTTGCACTGCCAACCATCCAAGAGGCAAGGATGCTAGGCATAGACTTGCTCACATTTTTTGGCTCACACCTCTCACAAGTTACAGTCACTAGATGTGAGTGTGTTCTCTCCATTCAAGACCCACTTCAATTCAAAAAGAGTTGCGTGGAGAATAAGGTTCCCAAATGTAGAAATCAAAAGGGCGGAACTAGCAGAAATAGGCAGCAAGTCTTTGGCCAAGGCATTGATTGTTTGTAGCAGGATTCAGAAGGACTGGTATATGGCCCATCAATCTAGATGTCCTCATGGACGACATGCAACACATTCAAGATTAACGATGGTGAAGATGCATCTGCAGTTCAGAACATGCTCAGTCTTTCAGGTGTTCATGTGTCACCGGAAGTGGTTGCAGAAAACATTGCTCTTATTCGTCAATCAGATTCAAATGGACAAGTGGACAGTGAACAGCAGCCGACAAAATTGGTGCAAGTGCAGTTGACAGTGTGAATGACAGTCTTGGCCTTTCATCGGAGCGAATTGCACTATCATGGGTAGTGGAAGGGGCAATGGATCTAGGTGTTGACTTGGAAGGGCAAAAAGAACAGAGAACATTCACCTTCCCTTCACCACCAACATGTGTCATGTTGGAGGTGGTGATCTACTATGCAGACTCTGTTCAATCTGACAACGGAAATGATGCAAAAATGACACAAGAAATGTCAGAAGTTGGTAATGTGGAAGACGAAAGCTTGTTGTCACAAGTAAATGAGACGCCTGACTCCCAACAAGAGATCTCACTTACATGATTCTTAAAGCTACTAGTTCACATTGTGAGTAAAAAACATGGAAAGGGAGCTGGTAATGACATCTGCTTAACCAAGGAAGGGAAGTTGTTGACTTCTTATGAGTTCATGGAAGCTTTCATGGTGCAGGAGACGAAGAAGACAGATGCCTTGAAGAAAGAAAGAAAGAAAGAGCATATCAAAGAAAACAAGGCAGCAAGTTTATTGGCAAAGGAAAATAAGGCACGGGAGAAAAAGAAGAAGGCGATTCTGTGTAAGGAAAAGGAGAGGCTAAAAGAACTAGAGAAGAAGGAAAAGGATGAATGACAACATCGAGAAAAGGCAAGGATGGAACACAAGCTTGAAGAAAGGACAATCAAGGAGAAGAGGGCTATTTTGGCAAGAAAGATAATGTTAAACAGTAAATCCAGTCCATCCATG
Organism: Cryptomeria japonica; assembly: GCF_030272615.1. NCBI lineage: Eukaryota > Viridiplantae > Streptophyta > Pinopsida > Cupressales > Cupressaceae > Cryptomeria > Cryptomeria japonica. The sequence goes on along the minus strand of NC_081412.1, from coordinate 4,108,997 downwards.
CCTTTGCCTGAACGACGACCCATGATACATGATCTGTTAAACACAATCTTGTCGATCTTTCATACAGGGATAAATTGTTCACCTACTTCCCCATCCCCTACCTTTTGTGGTCCTTCAAACTATATTGCAGGGGTGTCAGCCCTGGATATTGCAGCCCAATGCCAATTGAATTGAGTTTGAGTGAATCAACTAAAGGTGACGAGAACATGGTACCCATTGTAGCATCGAGGGCATTAGGCACAAGGCCAAGAACTTATTTGCCTCGTTATTTCAAGTGACTTCTAAAAAGACATGTCATACAATTTTTTGGCTTTCTGATTTACAATTACACATAAGAACTGCAAATATATGTAATGAAGACATTGATTTGACATGGATTCTGCCATCTTTTAATATGGCTGTCTAATTTACAAGTAATGGGGTGATTGAGCAATTTGTCAACAAATCTAGGTTTGTTTGTTTTTTTCCAATTATGTGCATTTCGTATGTTTTGTATGTTGCAATTCACATGTAATGGGATGATTGAGCAAATGTGTGAACAACTACATGTACTTTTCATCAATTTGAAGAACTGAAGGTTTCATTGCTTTGCACTAATCTTATTTGCACATTTGAGATGGGTACCCCAAATCAAAATCTAGGGTGTTGGCTCAACTTAATGACACGTGTATTATACCCATTAGTTGGAGTGGTCAATATTATGCCAATTCGGTGCATCGATCGGAACGTGGCTGGGCCTAGTCTGTTAAGCATTTAGAATTTCGTTCATTTTGAATGGGGTTGTTGTGTGGCATTCTTGTAAATAACCACCCAATCCACCAACCTCTCTATCCAAAGATCCCCCCACCACTTTCAAAGTATCCTTGCAGTGGCATTAACTACATGTCACCTCACCTTCCATGCAGGGCAAGTCCTCGTGTGTTTCGACCGCAATAGCATTCAATACGCCTGCCTTGAACACATAGTTTTCAGCTTACAAGGATTGATGTCCACGATCCACTCCAATGAGAACACACAACCGTTTGAAGACCTTAATACTTTTGAATTGTGATGCACAGACCATTCAATTTGAATTTTTTTGTGCAACATAATTCAAGACTACAAAGGTTTCAAACGACGACATGTCCTCATTGTTTAGGACAATGAGAATTGTTATAACAAGACAAATGAGGTTTTCTAAATGCACCACGTGGTTGATTGTGCGGATTGTACTTAATTGTTCAATCTGACATGGTACTTGTTCAATTTGTGCAAGCTCTGTGGGATCTTGTTCCAATTGTTGACAAATTTGCACAATCATCACATTACATGTGAATGGATTGGATAGCACACAAGGACTTTATGGGAGATCAATGTTATGATTTATGCAAGTTCTTTCCCTCCTGATATATGTACACATACAAAAAATTTGATTTAGTGTAGTGAACTCAACGAACTAGTTGGCCAACGGTCAAATTTGGTGAGTGGGTCCACATAGCCTGCCACGTGTTACCTCAAAGCTAGGGTGCGCAGGTTCTTGCTCCTCCCCCCTATGCACATACAAATATGTACATGCACAGATCTAGATACATACATCTATACACAAGCATGTACATACATAGAGTGAAATACATGTACATATATATATGTATACACATGTACACATAAATGTGTATACATGCACATACATATATGTATATGCATGTAGATACATACATATATAGATATGTCCATATGTTGAAGGTTTTTATTTCAACTCGCAATTCATGTAGATACTTACGTGTATATACAGACATGTACATACATATATGCATATACATGTCCATACATAAATGCATGATATGTCAAACTTGGGTTGAAGGGCTTCATTTTCAATTGGAAGTCATGTAGAAACATACATATACATAGAGACATGTACATACATATTTGCATATACATGTCCATATATATATGCATACACATGTCCATACATATTTGCATGATATGTCAAACTTGGGCTGAAGGGTTGCATTTTCAGTTGTAAGTCATGTAAAAACATACATGTACATAAAAACCTGTACATACATACATGTACATACACATAAGCATATACATGTACTTACATATATGCATATACATGCCCATACATAAATGCATGATATGTCAAACTTTGGTTGAAGGGTTTCAATGTCACTGTTAATGTTTGAGGGTTTAAGGGTTTGTATTTCATAGTTAATATATTCAATTTAACAGTTTAATATTTATAAAAGAAACATGGCAACTATTTACTAAGAAACATGGCAAGTATGTAAGTATGGATGTTCACAAGTATTAAGAAACATGGGAACTATTTATAAAGGAACATGACAACTATTTATAAGTAAACATGACAACTATGGAAGTGCACAAGTATGCAAGAAACATGTAAAGTATATATAAAATCTAGAAAGGAACATGTTCGCCAATAAAACCAAGTATTTTTTATTGTACTTTTAACACAGTAAATGAAATTGAGGTTTCATTGAGTTAACAATACATAAAGTAACATGGCACCAAATTAGCATATAAATGAACAAGTACATTCAATGAACCTAAACAAGTAACATTGAAAGGGTTTGAAACCATTGCACCCTTTCAATCCTCAAACAATGTAGTAGAAATAGAAAACCCTTAAACCAGAAAGGAAATGTGATGCTCGAAATGGAAACGAAGAATGTATGAATATGAGGAAACAAATTTTGAACCATTGTACATTTACTGAAAAAAAAAAAAAGTAGAGTTAATCTAAAACCCTTGACCATTCAACTCTGCAAACCATTGAAAGGGATTGAAACCATTGAAGTGAAACCCTGAAACATTAAATGTGAATTTTAAAAACCCATTAATTGTGATGCTGGAAACCGAAATCCTTTAAACCCTCGAAACATTTTTTTTGAAATTGAATGCCCTGAAACCACTAAAGCAAACTCTACAAACGATTGAAAGGGTTCGAAACCATTTGAACAGTGAAAGGATTCAAACCATTAAAACATCGAAACCATTGAAACCCTCAAAAATCAACAATGAAATGTAAAACCCATCAACAATGTTGCTAGAAATCCAAATTTATAACCATTTTTCAATAATGTGTCAGTCGAAATCTAATACATGCAACCAATTTTAACAATGATGCATGAAATCAAAACCTTTTTTTGGGGAAAATCGCCATTATAAACACAGTAGAGATTGAACAGAAGATTGTGATTCCCTTTTGCATGTATTTGTGTTCATGAACACATCATTTAGTGTTTAGAAACACAAAGACCTATCGAAACATAGTTGGACACGCAAATGAAGTAATGGATGACATAACACAATGTCCAGAAATCGTAAAGAGGAAAGGAAAATGCAAAAATAAAGTGATTGGAATTGGTGGGCCTTAGCGAGAAGAAAACATCACCTGGGTCAAAGACGAGCAATGGCTTTGAGCCCCATACCGATGGCATCCTGTCCTCAGCAGCATCGAAGCCTGCAAAAACCACATAACACGAAAGTACAGAGGAAACATTGAAAATCAAAACCCCAAACCAAATGAGAAACCAGGTAAAGCGACAAGAAAACTAGTCCTTGTACCTAGCAAAGGGTGCGCATGTTCTGGCTCCATTCTATATTCCTTCAATGCCATCGTGAACAACATGTGGTGCTAAACAAAACGACGATTGCAAAGAGCACACCAAACACACCAACTTCGGCAAGCAATGAAATGTTAAGGGGCGAGTGCATTGAATGTTGTCGTGCATGAAAAGCACAAAGAGTTAGGTGCAGTAAGGGCGAGGTGACACGTAGTAGCTACAAGGAAACTTTGAAAGTGGTGGCAAGAACGTTGGATGGAGAGGTTGGTGGATTGGGTGGCCATGTAGAAGAATGCCACGCGATAACCCCATTCGAAACTAACAGATATTGGAAATGGTTAACGAGGTGGGACCAACCACGTTTCGGTCAATGCATCGAATTGGCATAATATCGACCACTCCCACAAATGTGTACAGTACACGTGGCATCAAGACGAGTTGGTGGTCAAGACCACGTTCTGGGGTAGCCAACTTGACGGTCGACATGGCAGGAGGTCAAAGTTGGTCTCTGGGGTCCACATTGTGTGCCACGTGGACCCCCGAAGTTAGGATGTGCACGTTTTGGCTCCTCTCCTCTAGTGGTAATAGTCAAAAAAAATATTAATATTAATATTGTTTGATATTATTTATATTTTTATACATATTTTATTAAAATTAAAAAAAAATGGTCCAGTGGGTTGAGCTTAGTTGGTTAAAGCATTGAGTTCTCAATGTGGAGAGTCAAGTTCAACTCCCAAGAGTGACATCTTTGTGGAATTCTAAGTTGTGACTCTTGGTCTTCCATTGGTTGTATTTGTCACATTGTTTAAAGTGGATTTCTAAGTTGTGACCCTTGGTCTTCCAATTGTTGTTTCTAGTTTGGTGCTCAAAAGGAGCTTGTATTTGTGCTCGAAAGGAGCTAGTATTTGTAATAAGCTTGCTCGAAAGGAGCTAGTATTTGTAATAAGTTTGTAATTGTTCTATGATACTTAATAAATAAATAAATAATTAATTAATTAATTAAACATTAATATTATTTTAATTAATTAAAATTTTAATTAATTAAAAATTAATATTATTTTAATTAATTAAACATTTAATAGAATCAATAGCTGAAGGTATGTGAGAAACTGATCCATCACAAAGAGAGCTCTCTTGAAACTTGCACTCTCATTTGAATTAGACTATTGTGATTGATATGTCATTTACCAACCACCTCTTAATCCTAAACTTTACTTGGGAAGAGAACCATTCGTAGAGTATTTCATATCACCATTGTTCTTACTAGAGTTATTTCCCATTTCTATATCACATTCTTTTTCTCTCACCCATGTCTCCTCTATCTCTAACTCGCTATCTCCACCTCCTCTCAATCTATATCTCCACATCTATTTCTTATTAATTCCATCAATCTTGCTTTGTATCTCTATCTCTTTATTATCTCTCACACTCCTTTCTATCTCTTTTTATCCATATTTCTCTACCTCTCTCTATCTCTCTATATCTTCATTTATATATATCACTCCCTCTCTCTAATTCAATTTATCTCTCCCTTAATCTTTCCTACTCTACATATGTATCTCTATTTCTCTCTATCTCCCCTTACTCTATATCTTTGTTATCTTTGACTCTCTTTATTTGCTCCATCTTTCCTACTCTCTCTCTCACACACACACATTCATTTTTTCCTCCATCTCTCATACTTTATATCTTTATCTCTCCTAATTCTCTCTCTATTTGGCTCTTTGTTTCTCTCTATACATATCTTTCTCTACATCTATCTCTCTATCTCTGTCTATCTCTCTATATCCATATATCTCCCTCTCTATCTAGTGATCTATCTCCAATTATGTCCCTCCTTTGTTTATCTCTCTCCCTCTATCTCACCATCTATACTCTCTCTCCCTCTCCTGCTTCCTTTATATCTCTTACTTCATCTATATCTCTCTATCTCCCTATCGCTCTCTATCTTTATCTCCCCATATACCTCTCCCTACATCTCCATCTATTTTCATCGCTCCCCCGCTCTCTATTTCTATACATTTACATTTATCTCTTCCATTTCTATCTATTCCTCTCTCCTCCACCTTAATCTTTATCTTCTTAGCCCATCTCTCTCTTACTCTTCTCAACTCTATTTCTCCCTCTCTATCTCTATTGCAAACATAACATGAACTTGATTATCATTTTGGTCATCTTTGGATCTCTATAAGTGGATCCATAGTTGATTTGAAGCTATCATTTATCCATTGAAACCTTTCTTGCACAACCAACATCATTTGCTAAAGGGCCTACTAATTGACCTCATGTACTACACACGTATGCAAAACATAGATCCTCTTTTTTCCTAATTAACCTTCAAACATTTTCAGCGTACTCATTGCACACCACAAGTGCAATTGCTAGTTATAATTCATTACACTCTTATGTCACCCTTTCTCCTCCCCTCCTTTTAAAAAAGGAATTGTACAATTTAAATTATTTTTCGTCTTTCTTCATCTTGATTAAAAAATTTGCAATCAAATTAAAATAAATTAAATTTTTAATGCTCCACAGTCTAAATTAATTATTAAAAATTTCTAAAAAATAAAATTGTGAATAATAAAAAATACTAATACAAACAAAAAAAACTAAATTTATTACTAAAATTTAAAAATATAAATTTCTAATCTAAATTGATATATTAAAAAAACAAAAATTCATTCAAATACAATCTTATCTTTCTAAACATTATAATATTTTCTTATAATTTTAATTAAAAATGTAGGTAAAGCCCCGCCCTTACATACCTTCATGTATACCCACCATATCAACTATCATCATTTCACCAACACTCAACTCCTACATAAAAACATATCAAAACCTTCCCCCAAAGACATAAGAAAATCAAAGGAACTTATTCTTGTCCACCATCTCAATCTATCATCCTTAAACAATCACTCGTATATAAAATATGAAAGAAAAACAAGTATATGTTCGAAACAACCAAAGAGGCCTCCACTAAAAGAAGCAGCAAAATGACTGAGCTAAACATTTATGAAAAATCCTGCCCAAATAAAATTTTGTTATCTTTCCCAATATACTATTTCAAATTAGTTTTATTATTTATTTGTTGTTTTTGAATTTGATTGTGTTTGTTCCTTTTAACATCAACATTTTATTTTCTTGAGCTCTCTAACATTCTAATGATGAATCACAAAGTGTGATCTGAATCTTTGATGTTAAAAATATATCACATTCAAATTCAAAATCAACAAATGACTATCTTATGTGTTCTAAAAATTTGTTTTTGATTTTAAAAGCAGCATTAACTTGGACGCTGACCCTTATCATAGAGACCTCAACCCCTCTACAATTAGAATTATCTCTTAGTTCTATTACTTTTCATGGAAACACCATTTCTCTTCTACTTTTCTCATTTCATACCTGGAAGCCTAATGAAACCATACTAACCGTTCCACTTTTCTCATTTCATAATTAGAAATCTAATGTAAATCATCCCAATAGCTTTGGTCTAATCCATATAATAATAGTTTTGGTCTAGGCACTTTCCATATGATAACAAATCATCCCAGTAGCTTTGGTCTAATCCATATAATAATAGCTTTGGTCTAGGCACTTTCCATATGATAACAACTTTTTGATCTAATCCATATAATAATAGCTTTGGTCTAGGCACTTTCCATGTGATAACAACTTTGATTTAGGCACTTCTCTCATTTCATAATTAGAAACCTAATGAAAACACTCCACTCCAACTTAACTTTGATCTAGGAACTTTCCATACAGCTTACCAGCTAGAGTTTTAATATCTTTTCCTTAATATCTCTCTTCATAGTTTTAAATTCAATGAAAACCATACCAACAACTTTAATGTTTAACACTTCTCAAATACCTTACCCAACCAAATTTCGGCTTTCTTTTCTTAAACATTTCTCTTCACAACTTGTACAATACCAACAACTTTGATGTGATCACTTCTCAACTACCCTATCAACATAAACAATAAAATATTACAGTTCCTTGCAACAAATCTTTAGATTATAAAATTTAAATCAAGGGAATCGTGTATACCTTTTCCATATTATTTTTCTTGCATTGAAGCACGCATCATTTCTAAAGAATTAGAAAAATAACTTAAAACAAGCAGAAATTAGGTGTTGGGTCAAGCATTGAGTCATTGCAGCAGCCAAAGTGTAAAACAATTGACAAATAATTATTAAGTTGAATTAAAAATATTTTAACTAATTAACAAATACAACTTAAAAAAAAGTTCAGACGAATTATTGTCAAATGTTTCTTTACTGTTCTCGAAATATTAAATGTAGATGCGACTCTTAAACAAGTTTATTGGTTTGGGAATCACACTGTTAGACCCCACCTGTCTCTTAACAAATCCAACTTTAATTAAATCTTTTGACTATAAGAAGCGAATAAAAAGTTGGAAGAACTATTGTCAAATGTTTCTTTACTATTCTCGTAATATTAAATGTAGATGCGACTCTTAAACAAGTTTATTGGATCAACTTTAATTAAATCTTTTGATTATAGCAATATGATCACACTGTTAGACCCCAACTTTAATTAAATCTTTTGATTATTGCAATATGATCACACTGTTAGACCCCACCTGTCTGTTAACAAATCCAACTTTAATTAAATCTTTTGATTATAGCAAGTGAATAAAAAGTTAAAACTATTGTCAAATGTTTCTTTACTGTTCTCGTAATATTAAATGTAGAATGCGTACATGATCACACTGTTAGACCCCACCTAACAGTTAGCAAATTCAAATTTAATTAAATCTTTTGATTATAGCAAGTGAATAAAAAGTTAGACCTGTTCTCATTATATTAAATGTAGATGAGGCTCTAAACAAGTTTATTGGGTTAAGAAGAACCACACTGTTGGACCCCACCTGTCTGTTAAAGCTGTCCCCCATCACCACCCTGGTCAAATATGCGTGCTTCAGATGTTTTATCCAGCCAAAAAGATAACGTTGACCAGAATATTATTACATAGTTGGGACCCAGGGAAAACTCAAGATGGTTACGAAGAGAAAACGACCCAAAAGAAAAAAAAAATGCTTCTAAATGTAGAATGACAATAAAAACCAAGCGTATTTTCAGAGCAACCAAACAGACAAAGAACCTCCCCTAAAAAGCAGGATATGTAGTAAGTGGCTCAACATAGCTTCTTCGAGCTAACCACATGTCAGAAACCCTAACTTTACTTTCCCTAACATCTTTTACTGAATTACAATTTCTTTATTTAATAACTTCCAGAGTCTAATAAAAACCATATTTAATCAAAGCTTTGCTCTGATTCTCAATAATCAGTCAGAATTTTGTTCGTGAACCATTTATCTTTCTTCTCAAGATTTTAAGTTCAGTGAAAAACAATATCTCAACAACTTTGATGTGAAATCTGGTTATCGTGAACCATTTATTTTTCTTCAAGTTTTTAAGTTCAGTGAAAAACAATATCTCAACAACTTTGATGTGGAATCTGGTCATCTTTTCCCAAAGAATTTTAAACCATAACAACAATACCTACAGCCAACAAACAAAACAGTAAACTTCATAATTTTATATATATTCTGTTAAAATACACTCCAAACAAGTGACACCCAATACCTACAGCCAACAAACAAAACAGTAAACTTCATAATTTTATATACATTCTGTTAAAATACACTCGTTCAAACAAGTGAAACCTCGTAATTTTATATATATTCTGTTAAGATACACTCCAGACAAGTAACACCCATATTTTGACGCCCATATTTTGGCTTCTTGAATGAATACCATGAAAAAATAAACTTTTAACTTTTTTATATTTTTCATAAAAAGACCTTATCATCTTGAAAACCATAAAAATATAAAACGGCAGCTGAAAAAAAAATGAAAATATTAGAGTCATACTATTAATTGATAAGAGCCCAATAAACTCTAAATTTCTAAACTCTATATCTCAAACCATACCTAAAGACCGACAAACAAACTCCAATTAGCTAGTTTGGAATTTAATAGGAACCATAATTTGAAATTTAATAGAAACCATACTTTCAGTTGACAGAGCACAATAAACTCCAATTAGCTAGTTTGGAATTTAATAGAAACCATACTATCAGTTGACAGCACAATAAACTCCAATTAGCTAGTTCGGAATTTAATAGGAACCATAATTTGAAATTTAATAGAACCATACTATCAGTTGACAGCACAATAACTCCAATTGACAAATTACTCCAATTAGCTAGTTGACAGAGCATATAATTCAAAATTTAATAGAATCATACTATCAGTTGACACAGCATATAATTCAAAATTTAATAGAATCATACCATATCAGTTGACAGAGCATAATGACCTGCAAAGAGCTAATTTGGAATTGAATTTAATAGAAATCATAATTTGAAATTTAATATAATCATACTATCAGTTGACAGAACATAATAAACTACAAATAGCTAACAGAAAAACCAAATAGCTAATTTGAAATTTCATAGAAATCATACCTAACAGAAGTAAAGAGCACAATGAATGATAGAATCATACCATCAGTTTGATGACAAAACAACAATTTGAAATCTAATTGGCTTTTCATTCAAAAGTGCACCCTCTAAACGACAAATTACAATACATGTTGTAGACAGTTCAAAATATGCTGGAATTTAATAGAAACAATACCAACAGTACTGACAGATGACACAGCACAATGAACTCCAAATAGCTAATTTGGAATTTAATAGAAACCATAATTCAAAATTTAATAGAATCATACTATTAGTTGACAGAGCATAATAAACTGCAAAGAGCTAATTTGGCATAATAAAATCATTATTTGAAATTTAATAGAATCATACTATCAGTTGACAGAACATGATAAACTACAAATAGCTAACTTGAAATTTCATAGAAATCATAACCTAACATAAACTCCAAATAGCTAATTTGAAATTTCATAGAAATCATACCTAACAGAAGTAAAGAGCACAATGAATAATAGAATCAAGCACAATGAATAATAGAATCATACCATCAGTTTGATGACAAAACAACAATTTAAAATCTAATTGGCTTTTCATTCAAAGGTGCACCCTTTAATGACAAAATATAACATATTTCATAGAAATCATACCTCACAGAAGTAAAGAGCACAATGAATAATAGAATCAAGCACAGTAAATGATAGAATCATACCATCAGTTTGATGACAGAACAACAATTTGAATTCTAATTGGCTTTTCATTCAAAAGTGCACCCTCTAACTTTAACGACAAAATACAATACATGTTGTAGACAGTTCAAATATGTCGGAATTTAATAGAAACAATACCAACAGTACTGATAGATGACAATTAACTTCAAAATTCCAATATAAAATTAAAAAAAAGTCTTAACCCCAAAACTTGATAACAATTTAATATAACTGACAATTCAAAAAATTTAAACCATCAGCTAACAAATAACAAATAAACTCAAAAACGAGTCTGAAATCAATAAGAAAAAAATTTAAACCATCAGCTAACAAATAAACTCAAAAAAACGAGTCTGAAATCAACAAGAAATTTAATAGATTCAAAGAAAGTCTGAAATCAAAAAGAAATTTAATATAAACTCAAAAAAAAAGTCTTGAAATCAATAAGAAATTTAATACCATCTGACAAATAAACTTCAGAAATTTCAGTCTCAAATTAAGAGAAATCTGATCAAATGCAATAACACAATATACCGTAGAATCAGCTCACAAAAAAACAAAGTAAACTCTGAGACACCAATTTGAAATTTAATAGGCACTTTCAGTCTCAAATTAATAACACAATAGACCGTAGAATCAGCTGACAAAAAAACAAACTATAAGACTCCAATTTGAAAACACAATAGACCGTAAGAATCAGCTGACAAAAAAACAAAGTAAACTATGAGACTCCAATTTGAAATTTAATAGGTACTCAGAAATTAAGAGAAAACTCATATAAATTCAATAACACAATAAAACATAGGATTGTCTCACGAAAATTAAGAGGTCAGATAAGAAGAAGCAACAAGACAATAAACCATACCATCAGCTGACAAAAAGCAGAATAATTTTCAGAACTTAAAATTGAAGTTTAATAAACTAAATTTTTGAACACCAGCTAGAAACCATACCAACATGCCAGCAGCGTACAAATTTTACCCTGCTGAACCACACCAACAACTAACAGTTTAATAGAAAACAACAAAAACTATAAACTTAAAACCATCAGATTTATATATTTGATTTAGAAAACAAAAGCTGACAGTTAATACAAAACAACAAAAACTATGAACTTAAAACCATACGAACAGCTCACAAACAAAAACTAAAAATATCACAACTGGAATAAAGAAAAAAAACTGACTCCAATTTTCATAATAAAAATGATACCCAACAAAATCAAACTGGCAATATAATGTTCTATTATGAAAAAAAATTCATATTGGTTTTGTTTTCCAAACTTGGTGATAAACCAAGCATAAAACTGTTATTATTAAAAACTAATAAAAAACATTACCAAAAAAAATGCAGCAAAAATTCAAAATCAGATTTATATGACTCGGGTTAATATATATATATATATTTGCTTTATACATTTGATTATAAATCAATGCTTCAGCATCCTCTTTCGTTGCATTTAAGCAAGCCTTGTTTCTACATGCATCTGAAAAATTTAATAACCTAAACTTCTGTCTTTATCCATTTAAAGAATGCGTCAAGAAGGATTTAGCCCTTTCAACCAAGATTTATGTATCAAGAGACGATGTATTGGATCAAGGATTAAACCCTTGCAACCAAGATTTGTTAAGTATTGATAAACGATAGAATTAAAACCCATTTAACTGATTCCCAACTCCCAAACCAGTTAAATCTAATCAAACTAGTAAATATAAATCTAGAAAACCTAGCTTACTGTTTCTTTAACGTATTCATAAAAATAGACTGTTTATGTCAATCTTAGACAGGTTTATTGAATAAAGACCCAAAACTGTCCCCGACTCTCAACCCTCTCTCACATGATTGTAAAATGTTTTGATCTAGCTAAAAGGCTTACGTTGACCAAAAATACTCAAGATAGCCAGCTAAATAAAAAAGAATGGCCAACAAAAGAGGATTTATATAAATATATGCTTAAAAAATGCAGTCTCACTTGAGACAAAACATCATAATTAACTAGAGATTGTATCTGAGCTAAACTGTAGCTCACGGCAGATGGGAGTAGTGTCCTCCTTCTGGTTCATTTTGACATGTATTAATAGTGTGTGAATCTTCCAATGGACAGACTAAACAGTGGCTCACGGCAGATGAGCCATGGTGTTGGTTGAATTGATTGAGTTCAGTACAAATGGGCCAGACATGACTTAATTGGACCCACCCTCTAAGAACAAGGGCATGTTCAGTGTTAATTCAACTAAAAAGTTTTGATTCGCCTCCTTACAATTACTTAACTAAAGGAATGCCTGACATGATATATACTGCCAGATTCGGATTGTCGTAATCACAAAACTACTATCAAACATCTAGTTAACTGTTACCATAACAGAGATATCTAAGTCCCGAGACAAATTCCCTGATTACAGCCAAATATTAAATGATATAAACAAAATTTTCGGACAAATCCTTTAAATACAAATGATCAAAAAAATGATCATTAACATGACCATTTCACAGTGCAACAACCCTAAATACAGCTATATGGACGTAATCATATGCAAAAACTTAACGTACCATCAAGAACGAAACAAACAATTATCAATTCAAAATATAAATAACGAAACTCTGTAATGAGATCTCGAAACATTAAATTCTGAAAAACATAACCTAAACTTTACAAGACAGTAGTAACTAAACAAGTCATCATAGACATCAAGTAAACCTAAACACAAACCTAAATTTACAAGACATCAATGGCTAAACAAATCATCATAGACAAATAAAACCACAAGCCAGTTATAGAGATCATTTTTGTTAACGCAGTTTGAAATACAACACCGAACCATTTACTGCCAAAAACATTCAGTATCATTATTTATTAGCGATAACCCAGAAACATCATTAAAACATACTTTCCCCAAAAGACCATTATAGCTTACTACCACATACCCACGACCTTGACTTGGAGCTGACGTGTCCCCTCTCTCAAAGGGCACAACCCAAGGGTGCTCAAAATTCTGGCCACGTGTACAGTCCAGTCACCCCATACAATATCAAAATAAACTACGAAACAACAAACAGCGCAAAGCTTCCTTCCATCAGGAATAATATCTATCGTTTATAGCAACGAAGGAAGCGAACAAAAACTTTTCAAAACAGCAGTGCTTGCGAGGAAATTGGAGGAGGAGTACAACTAGACCGCAAACACCAAAAACATATCCTCCATGTGATCATACGCTTAACATTCAGCCGCTGGTGCAGTCACGCGCCATATGACCGTGCTCGCCGCACTTGTAACAGGCCCCTCCGCCTCCACCGCCGCCACCACCGCCACGTTGCTGAGGACATTCCCTCGCCATGTGACCGGATTCGCCACAGTTATAACAAGCGCCACCGCCGCCGCCGCCGCCGCCACCACGGCTACCACGGCCTCCACCGCCATAACCCCCACCTCCATAGCCACCACCACCACTACCATAACCCCCGCCTCCATAGCCCCCACCACCACTACCATAACCCCCGCCATTACCACCACCATAACCCCCGCCCCCGCGTCCACCGCCGCCATAACTACCACCACCACCATAGCTGCCGCCGCCACCATAGCTGCCGCCGCCACCGCCGCCGCCGTCACTGCTACCCTGAACATATGCTCCATTAGGGCCAGTAACATCTACGGCTTTGGTACGGCCGTCGTTGCTTTGCTCCACAGCAAATTCCACCAATTCACCCTCGGCCAAGCTGCGAAAGCCGTCGGCATGAAGGGACGACTGGTGAACAAACAGATCTTCACCGCCGCCATCAGGTGTAATGAATCCGTAACCCTTCTGCGTGTTAAACCATTTCACCGTTCCAGACTGTTTCTCCGCCATTTCTACAACGAACAATTTGCAGAAAACCCTACAAACCCCTAAATTTCAAGAGACAAGACAAGCAAACCCTTGCCTTATATCCTTCCCTACGAATGTTTCTGCGATCTATCAAAACCCTTATAGAGGCCCTAGGGTCTCCATCCGACGGCCACGATCTATATCTTCGTTCCAATCGGACGGCCACGAGCGAGAGGCTCTCGACGGTCGCGATTCACGCTATCTCATTCCGACGCCTGGGATTTCTCCGGACTTTGTTTCCTTTTCAACAGCTGGAGTTTCAGGCTCACACGTGTGAGCGTAACTGAGGTTTAAGCTTATCAAATTTTGGAATTTCTTCCGACTTTGGGGATTTTTTTAACAGCTGGAGATTCAAACGTGTGGACGTACATGCTCTATTTATTTTTAGGGTTTGGTACGGGAAAAATAATCATACCTCTTTTTTACCAGGGTTAGTTAATTGGGCCTCTCTATGGTCTGACTTTAACCTAGAATCGAGTTTTGTGGTCCATAGATTAAGAAGCCCTAGAATTTGAAGTACGGTGGTTAAGTTGGATTTTTCTATATATAGAGCAAGTGGATAAGTCATTCATGTGTGGGCCTGCAACTTTACATCATGGATTGCTAAACAACATTAATATCATTATCATTAGATTTATATAATAGTTAGGCGATATAAGTTAATTAATTTGGTGTTTTAAACAACAATTAATTATTTTTTATATTTTTTATATTAAATTGGTTTTTATTATTTATGTTGATTTTGCATCATAGATTATCCACAATTTCAAATACTAAATTTTATAATAAATCTAAGTTGACCACTTCTTAATCATCTATTATTTACGTTTTCTTGTACGAAACCATTCAAAATGTGCATTTAGGAGAAATAGAAAGACCATCGCCCCTAATTCATTTGCATCAAGGAGGATGAGAAGCATATAGGATATACCCGTAGTTAGGACGACCCCATCATGTTCATCTATCACAAGAGATCAACCCACCTTTGTTATTCGATTTTCCATACCAACATGTGACATAACCTAATCTCTTGCACTATGTCATTCAAATATTAGTGTCATCATATTCCATCACATCAAGTCTTAATTGTTAATCACCTAGCATCATTATATCCACATCATCATTTGCCCCTATTATTTATTGTCTTCCAACTCTTTCTATATTCTTTAAAGCAATCGTGTGGTTTGTCTAAATGAAGATCCTCGCATAGCAAGCTCAAAATGTTCATCGACACTATCAAGTTAGTAGTTGTTAATCTCAATTTTGTAGGTACAAAAGCACAATAAATGTCAAGGTGAACTCTATAACATAGAATGATCTCGTGCAAATTATGACAACAATCCAATTTAGATTTTGTCACTCTAACGTTCACTTCTAAGTCTAGGAAATTTTAACATGCACTTTAAACATTATGATAAAAAAAACGAGAGTTATCTATCAACCATTGATATAACCTTAGTACTTTCACTCTTATTAATTGAAGGTTTCTAAAAATTATATCATATAATCTATCACAACTCTAAGTTAGGCCAATTGGATTGTATTACTTGTTATATTCATTAAACCTGTTTTTAGTAAACAAAATTTGTTTTATTTCCTTACATTTTATGAATTTGGCATTTAAACTCCTCTTGGATTTTTCCATAAGGTTTTGACCTTCCTTATATCTTTGGTTTTATATCAAATATTTTTCATTGTAGTACCTTTTTTTTGCTCTATAAAGACCTGGTTATAGGCACAAGGAACCAAAAAATATCAACCCAGTCAAAGGCCAACAACATTGAATACAAACAAACCATTATGACATAAGACAACCAGTTCTACCCACCACAAAAACTAGGAAGTCACTCACGTATAATAAGGGGAAGTCGTTATACATCCATCGTCTAAACATTTGGGGAATGAGATTTAATGTCATCTTGCATGAACTTGATCACTTCATACAAAAAATCCACCCACCAAACACTCTTATTCTTTCCAGACTTTGACACTAGCACCACACCTTTATTAGCAGCCCAATCTACCACTTGATTTTTGGATCTTTGTACATGAGAGAGACGAATAGCATCAAAGTGTTTCTTCGTCGAAAAAGCAACCCCCAAGTGCCAACTCTTCAATTGCTTTCCCAACATAGCCTCAATCATTGCCTTAAGTCACCTTCAACCCAAATCCTTTCCCACCCCTTGCTCTTGGCCAAATCCAACCCTCTAAGAAGAGCCCAAGCTTTGGCCATGTTATTAGTTTCCACTCCACAATCAAAGGCAAACAAGCCAACCAGCTAGCCTTGAAAATCCCGGAACACTCCCCCACTACCCGCCTTGCAAGGGTTGCCTTTCGCGGCCTGCCAAAAAAAATTTAATCCACCCATCATCCAAAGGTACCCAACTCACTCTTTACTTCTACAACCTTTCAACTGAGCTCTTGGCCCTTAACCATTTAAACTATAACCAGGAATTAGCCCAACAAGCTTCTTCCTTGGTCAAATTACTAAACTTGTCACAAAGAATCTCCCCAATTTCAGCCATAGAGCTCTCAATCAAGTCAAAATTTGACATATTTGGAAAAAAAAAACTTGAAAGACATTCGAGCAAGGAGATTTCCCAACCCGCAATTAAAAGGCAACATGTTTGATTTCAATTAAATAAAAATGAGCAATCAACATCTCATTTTGATTGCTAGAGATCAAGGGAGGGATATTTCTAAGCAAAGCCTCTTGAGCATCCTAGCACACCCACCAAATGAAGAAAAATTTATGCTTTCCTCGTGAATAGAAACCACATATTTAATGCAAGAACCATTTGAGACCGCTCAAAATTTGGATGCTCATACCAAAAGGACTCCAGTTTGAAATGGATACCCTTAGGCTTTGAGTGACGATAAAGGCCCAAGGAAATCAACCAATGATCAAAACCACCAATTTGGATAATAGAAGAAATAAAACCATCCATCTCCAAAAGCCACTCAAAATTAACAAGGAATCTATCCAGTCTACTCGAGATATTGTCTTCACCTAACCTCTTACTATTCTAGGTTTACCATTCTGACCTAGGCTTGATGTCAACCAACGCCAAATCCTCACAAAATTGTTCGAAGTTCAACAAGCTAGAATTAGCTAAATCTCTACCACCTCTTTTATCATTAAGGTTGAGAACCACATTAAATTCCCTTCCCACAACCCACTCCTTATCACAAAAAAATGCTTTGAAAAACTTTGGATGTGATCTAAAGTCTTATGCATGTTTTGTTCTAAGGAGGGATCGTAAACATTCGTAGCAAGAAAACTAAGACCATCCCTAAGACTTTTAAACAATACTAAAAGATAAGAAGGGGAAGCATCCACTATCATACCTTTCTAACACATCTTATTCCATAAGACTACAAGAGGCCCTACAACACAATCCATTGCAACCACCGCCATCTCGCTAACCTTCCAAACATGATTCAAAATAACCTGAAACCTATCCAAATCCACCTTAGTTTCCTGAATGGAGATATTATCGGGGGCTTTCATTCCCATCAATCACTTTAACAACTCGTTACATATTCCCATGTAGCCTCGAACATCAAACACGTTGGCGCGCATCCTCCCAAGCCAGCAATAGGGTGACATGTAACACTTTACTAGTTGGCTCAAATTCACAACTTCCAATTGAATTTGCACAATGGAGATCAAATTGAGACATAAGAGAGCCCAAACACAACTCAACACATCCTCACATCCTCCACTGTTGGCACAAACCCCAAAATGCATAGCACAAGCAAGAGAATAAGCTCTATCGATCGAATAATAACAAAATACCCTAAAACCCAACTCTATACAAAATGTGACATCAAAAAGATCACCATTGTCATGCATACCACATAGAGACGTTCCATGAACATCCAACTATATTCTCAAATATTTCTTTCACACTATCATGTTGAAACAAGCTGACGCAACCTAGAAGCTCAAAAAACACAATCATGAGATAGAACAATGTCAAACACACTTGCGGTGCATTTCATCACCTGGAATTTAAACTAAGACATTATATTGATAATATAAACATGTCTAGCAACCTAAAGGAGCAAAAACAACAATGCAAAGAAATGTGAAGCATTTTTTGGACCAGTCTTGACAAACAACCAACTTGCCAACATACTACATTTATTGAGACATCTGTGACAACACCAGTGACCTAAGAAGGTAGGAGTGTAATGTCCACAACATAGACATGTTAAACCCCAAACCACGAGAGCATATTTTTAAACGGGGAAGATTGTGGAGCATTCTTCTAGACAACCTTCGACACACTTTCCTACATTTTCACACTTCATACATCTACAGTGACCAAAATATCCTTGTAGCATTGTTTGCTCACTTAGGAGCACCAAGACAACGTAATAGATGGAAATAGGGTTCACTAGCTTATGCATGCAAACTAGAAACATGACCTATCTCACAATGATTACAGTAAAAGAAGAATGTACCTAATAGATTCAACCTCAATTATATTAGGAAGAGGGTTGAATACAGATTGGATTCTATTCCTTTTTTATTGAGTTGAAAATTAGTTATTGGAAGGATGTGAATTGAATGCAATATCTATAGTAAGACGGTACATGTATGAATTTTCAACTTGGATTGATTATACTATCTGATACTAAAACATAAACTTCAAACACATGTATAGGAATGTAAAGAGAAATCAAAGGTGTGAATGTGCTTGGAATCTAATCTAAAGTTGACCAAACAAGGTCACGCAAAACACCTTTGTCTTCTAATGAACCACTACTTGGGAACCTAGATCCGAACTTCTGAAACCCTGAATTGAGACCCTGGCAAATCTGAAGTTGTTATGGGAGGACAATGGTGCCCTAATCACCCTTGTCCAGGATAATGGCACCCAGAATGTCCTTGTCCTGGTGTTTTGGGCTACACTTTGGAGGTAGGATTTGTCTTTGTAACCTAAGCACTTTTCTAACCTTTTGTCTTTGTCGGGGACATGTAGCTAAACCTGAATTTGCACACAAGAGATGTTGGATTGACTGAGGTTTAACGTAGTTAAACCCTAGGCTCAAAATTAACCCCATAATTGAATTGAATTGAATTTGAAATACTTGAATTTAAATGATTGATTGAATTTATTGTACCTTCAATAGGTGATACAATGCTCTTGTGACAAGTTCTCAAATTGTTGATGCAAAACCATGAAAAATTATATTAAATCAATCATGGAATCATAATTGGAACATGATTGAAGATGCCTTGATGTAGCTTTATGCTCCTTCGACTCAAATCTACTCTAGGAGAATAATAATTTATCTTGATTGGAATGGTAGCATAATGATGAGATAAGAATGAGAGATGATGAAATGAATTAGGAGTGATGCCTTATACAGGGATCTCAAAGTGAAGTCACCTTTAAATAGTTTGACTTTGAATTATCACATTTTTGGATTAGGGGTAGTGCTGGATAGGGCAAGACTGACATATTATCCTCCCAGAATTATATCCAAAAAGCATCAGACAATGGAGCTTGGGGCAACCTTGTCCCAACAAATTAAGCCCAATTTTTTAGGGATGCGAGATAATAGGATCTTAATGCCATAAATGTATTTTTATGAGAATATATAATGTTTAGACGAAAGAAATGTGTCTTGAGACTTGAAATGGGTAGGTCTCATAATGAAGGAATAATAAACTTGACAAAGGGAAAACCTTAAAATAAGGGCCCAAGTAATAGAGGTCATATAATGAATAGAGGAATGGGCAATAGTAAAATGAATGCTTGGAGAGCATACAACTGGACACCCTAATTAAAGGTGTATAATTTACGATGCTACATTTAGTCCCCTCTTTAGCGAAGTATGATCTTATGGTCATACTCATAGTAAAATAGAAATGAAAAGATAGAGCATCTAAGAGCAAGACAAGCTAGGAATGGGATAATACGAAGTTTGAGGGATGTGCAAGCCCCCAAGCATAGGATCATATCAAACCATGCAAGTAACCTTCAAATATACACAAAGCAAACAATGTTAGTACTAAAACAAAAAGCTCCAAGTCAAATAGTTGAAGAGACCTCGATGTCAAATTGTCTCAATTGCTAATATCATTCTTGACATGTTATTGAAAGAGCACAAGTGGACTTATAGGAAGAACAAGGACACACACTAATGAAGAGTTCAATAAACCATAATCCAATGCTAGCAAAGTGTGTTATGCTACAGGTTCATGGAAGAGAGATAAACAAGCATGGATTCCATGGGCTAGCAAGTTGTGTTATTTTAGGTGATCCATGGGAAAGAGAAAGGAAGAGTCATAATAGTCTAGCAAGTTATGCTATGCTAGTTCCAGTAACCCTTTTAAAGGGGTTCCAAGTAAAGTTTTCTCATTGCAAGGTGATTGATCGGTGTAAATTTTTGGTTCTAGGAATGAATTATGAGGATGCAACAACCTGTATAAGACACATGTTTGGTTTCGAGAATGTAACATGAGGATGCACAACTCGTCTAAGACAAATGGTGGCTGAATAGAAAAATGTTTGGTTTGGGGAATGTGGCATGAGGATGCAAAAACCCATCTAAGACAAATAACAATTGTATGCGGGGAAAGTGGGTTGATGAAACTCAATATATGAAAATATTCCAAAAGACTTGTCCACACACACACATGGGACTTCTTGGTGCAAGTTATGGAGCTATGAAGGATAGCTCAACTTACCAAGGTTGGTTCCATGGTTCTCTATCTCACAAGGTCCCTCAAGCCAATGTCTTTGCTCTCAGATCACTAAGCAAAGTGACTAATGCAAGAATGAGGGATTCTTTAGATTAATTCTAACATGAATGCATCCTATTTATGCATGTTTCTACAAAATGGATTAAACTAGATTATAAGATGACAAGGTTAGTAGCAATACTATCCTAACATGATATACTAGTTAATGATTTAAGCTAATGATAATAGAAATACTCTAAAATGCATATTAGATTAATTCCTATTGCAAAAAGAGGCTAAATGCAAGCTAAAATTGAGCATAAATGAGATACTAGAAGCTTGGATGATAAAATGGAGGGATGGGGAGCTCTATTTATAGTGAAAATAGGGCAATGGAGGGTCAAGATTGGAGGAGTTATCAAGGATCGGGATTGAAAGTTATCAATCCATGTTTACAATTTTCACCAATGAAATGGTGACAATTGTCAACATAAGACAGTTTGAGAGGAGAGGCAGGAAGCATTAAATGCTTGAGGGGACATGATGGTTACCTCAAGAGGTAAGGATTAGGATTAGATTAGGGTTTATCCAATGGATAAAGCTTTTACCCAAAGGATGAACTCTTGTGCAAGGGATTAAGGAATAACCATGGTCAAAGCATTAAAGGCTTGATGAGACCCTTGGGTTACATGAGGGTTAAGTTAGTCAAAATGTCTCTAACCATGCAAGAGGGTTGAGTTAACCATTAATGGTTTGGAAGACTTTCAAGGTTAAGTTATTGAAGACCTAAAGCTTTTAATGGTTTTCAAAGACTTTGAAAGTTTGAGAAGTGACTTCCCTTTGCTTAGGGACGTGACAATGATTAGGATAGGATTAGGCTAATTAGAAGGAGTTAGAAGAATCTAGAAGGGATTTAGCCATGCAAGTGGATTTTGTAGGAGAATGCAAGTGGGAGGAATTTTGGGATTTTCAATTAAAATAAAATCATTTATTTCAATTAAATGGTGTAATTTGCATTTGGATAAATATTTAAATAAATATTAATTTATTTAAATGTGAATGTGAATTTTGGATTTAAATAAATCTTAATTTATTTACATGAGAAAAAGGAAGATAAAACATTAAATGCTTGAAGACTTTGAGGGAAACCATTAAAGGCTTAAGAAGACTCTAGAAAGAAGCCATTAAGTTTGAAGACTTTAAATTTGAAGATTTTAAGTTTGAAGACTTTAAGGAAACCATTAAAGGCTTAAGAAGACTCTAGAAGGAAGCCACTAAGTTTGATGACTTTAAGGGAAACTATTAAAGGTTTCAAGTGGGTGAGGATAAATAGGATTTTAAATAAATAATTCTTATTTAAAATAGTTGTGCAACTTGCATTTGTAGGAAAATACAAGTGGGTGGAGGATAAATATGATTTTAAATAAATATTTTTTATTTAAAATAGTCGTGCAACTTGCATTTGTAGGAAAATACAAGTGGGTGGAGGATAAAGGATTAATTAAAATAAATTGCTTTATTTTAATTTGGTTGCAAGTTGGAGATTTAAATAAATTAGATTTATTTAATTGGGGTAAACTATTTAATTAAATGTAAATTTAATTAAAAGTAGAGCGAAGGGATTTAATTAAATAAAATGATTTATTCAATTAAATGATATAAAGGGCTTAAGTGAATTTAAATAAATAAATTGAATAATTTATTTAATTAAATAGAAGAATGTGGTGATTTAATTAAATTAGATTTAACTAAAATAGAGGAATGAGAATAAAATGAATATTAAATATTCATTTAGGAATACGGTCATTTTTATACGTCTACAGCAGTTAATAATTATTAAACAAGGATAATTGTAAATGCAACTAGGAGACCACATAGGAAGAAAGATGCCTATATAAGCTTTGTTTCTTTAAGCAAGGAAGAGACAATTGTAAAAGTGATATCTTGTAACAAATGTAAAGGAATTCTTTTGAGGGATGCATGATTAAGGGAGGAAGAGACCTTTGCCTAAACATATATACCTCTGAAAAGAGAGGATATTTTCAATAAAGATGTCATCTTTGAAAGAGGAAGGAAACTAGGAATACACACCTTCCCTATTGCTAGAAAAAGTGAATTCTTAGTGAAGGATTGCACACTTTCACTGAGGAGATATTATTCATAAAAACATACCATTTCAAGCAAGTAATAAGTCCTAACCAAGGAACACACATGTGCACGCACAAAGGATCAAATTTTGAAAGATGCAACTCAACAAAGGAAAAGTGAATCCTTGGAAAGAGGAAATGATTGAAAAAATATTCTTGCCCCCCCAAGTGTAGAGACAATAATAAATGAACTATTATGTTGCTACCTAAATATGATTGCACTTGAAATTATACCGTCATGAATGACAATGAGCCCCTAATTAGTAAGCTAGCAATGTCACACAGTGAGGAGCAAATAAGTCATAAACATGTTATTTAGAAGAGACGAGATAAGGGTCCAACTCATTGTTATCCGATATTCGAATGGTACCAGTTACAATAGAATATTCAATATTAGTCTCCAAGTCATGATATTCATTGGTGAAATGGCCATGGATTTGATCATACTTGCAAAAAGAAGGACTGTGTTGATTTTGTTTATGATTCTTTCTTTGTTTTTTCAAAGGGAGAGTAATCGAGTTGTCTTTAAGAGGTTCATATAAAATACTCTCTTGTTGTGATGAGAAGTCGAAGGTAGACATAGATGTACTAGACAATGGGGGAGAGGATGTCGAAAATGAGGAGGTTGGAAACCTAAACCCTCTTTGGAAAAGTGTGATGCAAAATTCTCACAAGCCTCAAAATTTTATTGCACACATCCTAAACCATGTCCATTATATCCATATTTAGAATAAAATGTAGTTGTTGAAATGTCGAGAGGAGAGGGTTCAAAAGAGCCCCAAGCATGATCAAGACATGTGTTGGAATAAGAGGTGGGAATTGATTTAGAAGAGGCTTGGACAAATGACACACAAGGCTCCTTCAAAGCTTCATGCTTTGATTGAGGAAACTTATATCCATTAAAGGAAGGTGTAAAATCTAGTGTACCCCAATTGTCTTTTAAAGCATCATTGATAGGAGATTATATTGTTCAATGAATCATAGTTTGAAAGGGAAGTATGCATCCCACTTCTCTTGAATAATATCACGAGGAACGTGATCAACCTTGATTGTGTGGATTTCATTGTTATGTATGAATTTGATCGTGCAGTGAAGAGTAGAAGGGACTGATCTCACACTGTCAATCCAAGGTCTACCTAGAAGACTATTATAATTGAGATCATTGGGCATGACATGGATAGGAGTGGGTAAAGTCACAGGTCCTACTTTGATAGCTAATATGACTATACCAAGTGACTACTTGGGAACGTTATCAAAGCCACAAACACAAAGAGAATCAGGTTGAATGGAAGAATAATCCCAATTTATCTTATCTAATAAGTCAACACAACAAATGTTAAGGGCTAACCCATTATCAATCAAGGTACCTCTTACTTCATGTTCATAAATACAAGGTGTGATCACAAGGGGATCATTTCTATTTTCAACCTCTAATGAAGGCAATTCATCTTGTGGGAATGTTATATCGTTTGGTCTAGCACAAGGAGGGGAAACTACCTTTTTCTAAGGCTTTTTGGATCAACCCATGGTATGATGGTGAAGTTTGAATCAAGTCCAAAAGGTAAATCTTAGTTAATGTTGCATGAAGTTGTTCAACAAGATTAGGTTCCCTTTCGACATGTTGCTTAAGATGAGGGGGGGAAGAAGGGAAGTGAAAACAACATTGAAATATTGCTTGTTGATTCTAGTATTGTATGTGTGAGGCACTTCAAGACCATATTTTTGTGCTAGTTTCCTTTCCATATCACTTGTTTCACATATGTATTTTGTAACTCTTAAGAGATAGTTAGGAGGTCTCTTTGGTTTCCTAGCATTAATGACAATGTTGGTTTTGAGTCTGGATGGAATGTTGACTAGATTTAGGCTTCACATAATTAGAAAGATAAATGGCATTGACTTGATCAGTCTCTTTTTCTCCAAGGATTCATCTTTAGAGGGGGGAGAATAAAGGAATGTGCTAATTATTCCATCATCTTTCTCCAAGTCATCTTTATGAGTAGGACAAACTTTGAGAAAAGGATTACCAATATCCATTAATGCTTCATCTCTAGGAGGGACACCATGTATGGAATGCAAGGTGACATTAAAGAGGGTGTTTATTAAATTCTATTCTCTCACTCTAGGATATCCTCATGAGAGAGGCTTATTTTAGGATAAATATCAACATCATTCTTCAAAACTTGATCCTTGAGAGGGAGAGTTTTAAAATAAGTGTTAATAGTCTCTTCCTGCATCAAAATGTCCTCATGGGTAGGAGGATCCTTGGGAGAAGTATAGAGTGACACGAGGGAGGCCAAGCCATTGTCACATCTATTAAATACATTCATCATGAAATCAACTAAATGGAAACACAATGAAAATAATTTTCTTTTTCAAGTGATGGCATATGCAAAATGCATGATATAAGCGATAACAATGTGCAATTTTTATGATTTTTTCACTAATGCAAGTACATAAACAATGAATAAATGCATCTAAATATGATAATTGTATGCAAAATCAAATCTAAAACTAAAAACAAGAAGCTATGCAAATGCAAGAAGAGTTGGATTCACCAAAATGTAATAGATGGAAATAGGGTTCACTAGCTTATGCATGTAAACTAGGAACAAGACCTATTTCACAGTGATTAAATTAAAAGGAGAATGAACCCAATAGATTCAACCTCAATTTTATTAGGAAGAGGGTTGAATATATATTGAATTTCATTCCTTTTTTTTTGAGTTGAAAACAAGCTATTAAAAGTACGTGAATTGAATGCAAGATCTAGGGTAAGAAGGTGCAAGTATGAATTTGCAACTTGGACTAATTATATTATCTAATATTGAAACAAAATCTCCAGAACATGTACAGGAAAGGAAAAAGAATTCAAAGGTTCACCTATGCCTAGAATATGATATAAAGTTGACTATGCAAGGTTACTTAGGATGCCTTTGTCCTCTGATGTCATGAATATAGATTTGAACTTTTGAAACCTTGCATTGAGACCTTTACAAATCTAAAGTTGTTATGAGAGGAAAATGGTGCCCCAAGCACCCTTGTCCAAGGGAATGGCACCCAAAATGCCTTTGTCCTATTATTTTTGGTTGCACTTTGGAGGTAGGATATATCTCTTTAACTTGAGCACTTTCCAATCTTCCGTATTTGTCAAGGACTTGTAGTTGAACCTAAATCTGCACACAAGAGGAGATGTTGGGTTGATAGAGGTTTGCCTAGGTTTAGAATTAACCCTATGATTGAATTGAAATTGACATTGAAACCTAGATTGAAATGCTCAATTGCATTGATTATACCTTCAACATGTGATGCAATGCTCTTAATATAAGTCCTCCACGTGTTGATGCAATAACATGATAAATCACATAAAATCAATCATGAAATCATAGTTGAAACATAATTGAAGATGCCTTGATGTAGCTTGATGCTTCTTAGATTTAGATCAACTCTCATAGAAGAATAATTGTTCTTGATTGGAATGAATGTATACACTAACAAATGGTCAACACCCGTGGCTCCTATTTTTTTTTTAACATATCATGTGCATAATGCCTCTTAGGTTTAATTAATTAATTAAACCCCCTTTTACTAACAATTCTTCTAAGTCCTAAATAAATAAATTAAATAATTTATTTATTTGTCTCCTTTGTCCTTTTTTTTTTGAATAAAAGGGTAAAAACTTTATTGAAAAATAGAATCAAGAATTACAAAGAGGCCCAGAGCCCCAAGGCCCCATAAGAGAACCACCCAACCAACCCCAGATTATCCTACTTCATAACCATCCATGTCCTCAGTAAATATCTTCTGCAGATCTTGACAGTAATCCCCAAAAGATGCTCCCAACCTTCAACTTTCCAGTCCCTACCCTATTCCGAGGCCCACTTGGCCAAACAATCAGCTGCTCTATTCCATTCCCGAGGTATGTGGACAAAAGACACTTGCTCCATTACAAAGCTAATTTGGAGAATCTGCTGAACCACCCTTGCCAACTGCCACTGAATCCCACTCACCCTCTGCTCAGTCAATAAGTTAACCACAATCTGTGAGTTCGATTCACAAATCACCTTCCTTCGTCCCAACTCCCAAGCACGCTCAAGAGTATAGAGAATCGCCAGTCCCTCCATAAAGTTGTTAGACTGCCACCCTTTATGCATCGAAAAGAGGAAAACAACCTCCCCCTTGCTATTCCTGCCAACACCGCCAACTCCAGCAGGGCCTGGGTTACCCCTAGACGAGCCATCAGTGTTAATCTTTATAAACTCATCCTGAGGGGGTATCCACCTTCCCCTCCTTTGCACCTTCTTCGTGGCCTGTCTACCTCTCCTGACACAAGCTAAGGCCGAAGACAACTCCTGCAGACCAAGCCTACTCACAATGTCAGCCTCCTCTCTACCCAAAGGAAAATTCACCTCACATTTCGCTTCCACTGTCTCCCTAATCATTTCAATGATCCTATTCCAAACTTATTGAACAAACAATTTGACCTCACGAAAAATCCTCATGTTCCTCTCGAGCCAGATCTACCACAAAATGAAGACGAGTCCAATATACCAGACAGTCTGAAGGAAGGAGGACAAAATAGGAGGTCTACCCAGACTGCTCTAGAACTCCACCAGAGAATCTGTGTGGATACAAGGATGCTTCCAAACCCCCCACCAATAATGCCAAATAAGCAGAGAGAAGGGGCATCCGAAGAACAGGTGTGAGGAATCTTCCTCCCCATTACCGCACAAAACATAGATAGAGGGCCCCAGAAATCCACGCTTGCAGATATTGTCCCAGGTAAGACATCTATTCAAAGCCAAAATCCAAACAAAGCAATTACACTTCGGCCAAGACATATTACTCCATACCTTCTTCCACCATTTCACCTCTCTTCCCTCAAATCTTTGGTATAACAATTCCCGGTATCGACTAGCCACCGTGAACACTCCCTTAGGATTTGGAGACCTAGCTAGCCCATCCCTACCCTTAAGGGAGCTATAGTGTCTACTCGCCAAAATGCCCTGCAACTCCGCACATTCTTCCTCCGTCCCAACAAACGACCACTCGTCAGGAGTCTTCCACCTCTCCAAATCCAGCCACCCACACCTATAAACAGCCTTGAAGTCACTCACCCTTAACCATCCAGCCTCCAAAAACCTCTGGCCCAAGTTCCCAAGGTTGGGGAACTGATCAAGAATGGGAGGATATCCATCCCAAGAGTCATTCCAAAAGAGTACCTCTTCCCCCCTCCTACAAATCCAGAAGAGACTTGCCTTAATGAGAGAAGCCCCTTTCTTGAGAGTATACCAGATCGAAGAGTCCTTTCCCTCAAGAGGATATCTAGGGATTTCCTCCATCGGGACCCTCTGCATATATTTGTTGGCTAGAATTCTAGCCCAGTTCCGATCTTGCTCCACACACCACCTCCAATATAACTTAGCCGCCAGTGCCTCCCCAAAAAGAACAGACTGTCTTAAGCCAAGCCCCCCCGACTGCTTTGGGCTACAAACCAAGTCCCAATTGACAAGGCTCCATTTTGAAGAGGAGAGATAGCCTGCCCATAAGAATTGCCTAGCCATAAGTTCCAAACCCTTCAAGAACCACTTGGGAGCCACTTGAAGCATACACCGATAGATCAGAAGCGCCTGAACCACCGACTGAATCAACTAAGCTCTCCCAACAAAGGATAGACATCTACGAGTCCAGTGTTCAACCTTCAAGTGAAATTTATCCAAGATACCCTGCCAAGAATCCCTAGGAGGGTTACCAGGGGATATAGGAATACCCAAATAGTTCAAGGGCAGGGAGCCAACTTGGAATCTCTGGATAAGAGCAATCCTCCTTTGAATAACTTCAGGAGTTTTGAAGAAGATGATAGAAGATTTGTCCTCGTTGATCAATTGGCTCGAAGCTGCAAGATAAACATCTAAGACCATACACAGATTATTAGCCTCTCTGATTCGAGCGAGCCCCATAAGATTCGTATCATCAACAAACTGCAAATGGGACTGCGACTGCAAGTCATTACCCCATCTCCAACCCTGAATAATACCCTGACCCACATTATGTTTAATCAGCCTCCCCAGACCCTTAGCCATGAGAATGAATAAATAAGGGGAGAGGGGGTCTCCCTAACGAAGATGCCTAGATGCACCAAATAGCTCAGTATGATCTCCATTGATAAGCACTGAGAAAGAAGTAGTCGTAACACAACTCATAAGCCACTGGATCCACTCATCCGCGAAACCAAATGCCTTTAGGATCTTCTGAAGGAAGGACCATCAGACTCTTTCGTACGCCTTAGCCATATCCATCTTGATAAACATACCTTTTTCCTTGGAAGTTGCCATAGAGTGAATGGTCTCCATTGCAATGGCCACCCCATCCAAGATTTGACCCCCTTCCACAAACCCACTATGTTCCTCAAAGATAACCTTTCCCAAGCACTTCTTCAATCTATCCGCTATCAGCTTAGAGATGATTTTATATATCACATTGCATAGAGAGATGGGGCGGAACTGGCCTAACCAATTAGCCCCCTCACACTTGGGGATAAGACCAACAAAGGTCACATTCAACGGCCTAAGCATTTGCTTGTTCCTTTATGATTCCTGCACCACATCTAGCAAATCCAGCTTTATAATATCCCAGAATTCTTGAAAGAATTCAACTGGGAACCCATTCGGTCCTGGAGCTTTTCCTTTTCTCATCTGAAAGATAATCCTTTCAAGTTCTTCCAACAAAATAGGACACAAAAGCTGCTCATTCATCTCCCTCGATACAAGAGAAGGAATGCAAGCGAGAACCCGGTTCTCCTCCCCCATTTCCCCCTGGGGATCTTCCCTGAAGAGGGACCGGAAAAACTGAGACGCCTCCCTAGATATCTCTGGCAAGGATACGCACTGCTCTCCTCTATCATTAACCAGAGCAGGGATGGAGTTTCCATGCCTTCTAGCTTTCACTGAGTTGAAGAAGAAAGTTGTGTTCTTGCCCCCCTCCTTCAGCTAATCAATACGAGCTCTCTGCTTCCAGTAAATTTCTTCCCTAAGCTCCCATTCCTCAACCACCTTGTCCGCCTTGTCTTCCTTGAGCAATTCCTCTAACAAACCTTGCTCTCTGGTTACGTTGGTGATCCCATTCAGCACCATGTGAGCAGCTTTTTTGGCATGAAAGATGTTCCCGAAGCCCTGTCAGTTCCACTGTTTGAGCTGAAACTTAACAAATTGCAGCTGCTTGGCAAAGGAGTACATGGTAGTGCCAAAGGCCGGCCTCCCTTTCCTCCACCACTCTGGTACAAGAGCCTGCAAAGAAGGATCTCGAAGCCACATAAGTTGGAATTTGAATGAAGGTGAGCGAGCAACCCGAGTCGAAGAAGAAACCAACTTGATGGGCCCGTGATCTGACCCTCTCCAATCAAGAATCTCCGAGCTGGTGGACCACCCCCCACCAATCCAAAAACTGGAAAATAGGAAATGATCCAATCTCTCTGCAATCCAATCCTCTCCCACCCTCCTATTGTTCCAGGTGAAAAAACCATTACCAGGCTTAATGTCAACAAGCTACAGCATGGAAATATTATTCTGAAAGAGGAAGGAAGAAGGCTCCAACCTCATCACCCCCCTTCTTCTCACTCAACTCAAGGATGGCATTGAAATCTCCTGCAATAATCCAAGGATGGAAAGGGGCCAACCTTCGCATACCGAAAATATGAGTCCATAAGTTTTCCTTACCTAGAAGATCAGTGGGGGCATAAATGTTAGAAAACAAATGAGTTCCCCAGTCTCAAGATTGGAGAACACCCCAGATAATGACGATCGGGAGGCAACCCACCATATAGGGCGAAACCTTAAGGCATTCCAAAAATAGGCCACCCCTCCAGAGGATCCTGCTGCCCCAACACATTGACATTCTCCTCGATTCCACATCTTCGGCACCAAGCCCATCATACTCTCAACTGTAAGTTTAGTTTCTTGCAAGAAAATGACATCAGGTGAATGATTCCTAATCAAGTCCCAAACAACTTTTTGTCTGGGGCCACTGTTCAAGCCCCTCACATTCCAAGAGATCACAATCATTTCAGAGGATTGGAAAAGTGAGAATCCAAAGTCTTTACCAACCCTGACTCAACCAAATTCTCCCCCATCAATTTAATCTTGTCCAAATCCTTCTTTCTGCCTACCTTTGAGCTCCTCTCTTATACATTTTTCTTAATGTCTTTCTGATGTAAACCCAGATGAGCAACAGACTTATTGCTTTTGACCCCAGCCGGTTCCAAATTCGACGCTATCGGAGAGCCCTCCCCTTTAGCCACAATCACCTTAGACCCAGGAGTGAGTCCCAAATGAACCCCTACTTGTTGATCCATCTCCATCTGCTGGCTTCCAACCCCTAGCAGGGCCTGGGTAGGGACCTCCGCTACTCTTTCCAGGGCCCCTCCCAACGCTCCTTAATCCAAAGGGGTTAGCCCCGGATTAACTTCCTGATGGCCAAGGTCATCTAATACATCAAATCTGTTGAAGGTGTCCTCCTCATGTCTCTCCTGCAAAGCCCTCTTTTGTCCTCAGTTCCTATTCTTTGTCCTAGCTGAGACAAAACCATCAGTACCCCCAGCCTCGATAGACATAGGAGCTTTCCCTTTTTCAGCCCTATCTTGGCTCGGTTCCAACTGCTGAGGTTGGCGCATCACCGGTTTATATCTAGAGCACTTGTGGTGTCAATGACCATACTCATGACACACCCGGCAGCGGAAAGGTAAAGTTCATAATCTAACTGTTGAACCCAAGAGTAAGATCCTGCACACATATCTATAGCATTTGGCAAGGGTTTACTAAGATCAATTTCAACAAAGATACGCGCAAAGGTCATTACCTTTCTCCCCAGGGTTTGCATAGAGGATCCCACTGGCTTCCCAAGTAGAGAAGCAAGCATCTGGAGCACATCTTCTCGACAACATTCCATCGGGAAACGTGGTAAATGAACCCACACAGGCACCTTATTCGGGAGCTCCTCCGAAGGGTTAAACCCCGCATGCCAAGGTTTGATAAACAACCCCACTTGGCTGTAAAAATATGGCCCGCCTTCGAAGACCCTATTGTGATCCTCCATACAATTGAAGGTAACCATGAAATAGTTGTTCGCCAGAAGCATGATCTCCATTTCCCCCTTCGGGACCCAAGTCCTTTGCACCCAATTTTCCAAGAACTGCAAAGAAACCCTCATTCCCAAAAATTTGCAATATAGCGAGTGTTTTGAAAAATATTCGACGTCCTCCGCTATCATCTCAGGAGGAATTATCAGCTTTGGCCTCTCACTGCATCTCTCCAAGCAGCCATTAATCTTTAAAATGCGTGACCTCCCCACACTACCAGATCCCCCGTCTGAGGAATAGAGGGTATTATTGAATGAATGTCTTCATGCCCTGTGGTGGGGATTTTGATCCCACCGCAGCTTGAAAATACCCTCATTCCCAAAAATTTGCAATATAGCGAGTGTTTTGAAAAATATTCGACATCCTCCGCTATCATCCCAGGAGGAATTATCAGCTTTGGCCTCTTGCTGCATCTCTCCAAGTAGCCATTAATCTTTAAAATGCGCGACCTCCCCGCACTACCAGATCCCCTGTCTGAGGAATAGAGGGTATTATTGAATGTCTTCATGCCTTGTGGTGGGGGTTTTGATCCCACTGCCGCCCAAAAATCCAAGGCTGGCTGGTCCTTCGAATCATCCCCACCAATACTCATCGTAAGACACACAAGGACAAAGTCCTTAAACCCTAAAGGGGCCCTAAAGAGAAAAAAAAACCCCACCCCTCCCCAACACTCCCGGGATGGAGGTCCCCCCATGGTCCCCAACCCCACGGGAGCTCGATGTTTGTTTGGAATGACGGCCGAGCCGCTCAGCGTGCACCCAAACGTAGATCGTTGTGCTTCTCCCCTCCACCCTTCGCTGTTCCCCGCTCCATCCAGACTCCCCCGCCCTGCACACCCTTCACCTCTCACCCTGGACACCCTGCGGAAGCCCCCGATCACGAGCTAGGGCTTCAGAACCCTAGCTCGGCCCTTTGCAAAAATCCACCCGTGCAACATCCTTCCCTGCACATGAAATATGAAGTGCCCATCTCCTTTGTCCATTAATTAAATACATTTATTTTATTTAATTAACTAATTCACAAGCACAAGCAATAAATTAATAAATCATTTTTATTAATTTATCATATTTATCTTCCTCCAAAATAA
The DNA here is from genome assembly GCF_030272615.1 of Cryptomeria japonica. NCBI lineage: Eukaryota > Viridiplantae > Streptophyta > Pinopsida > Cupressales > Cupressaceae > Cryptomeria > Cryptomeria japonica. Next base: position 4,075,316 of record NC_081412.1, on the reverse strand, counting down.
AGACAATTAATAAATTTTATTTATTAATTCATCTTTATTTCCTGCTTTTCTTAATTTTTTTATTCTTCTGTTTTATCCTCTTATATGGAAATATTTAATAATTTTTAATTATTAAATCTTCTCATAAAATCCTCCTGATTTTCAAATTTGAAAACTAGTATCTTTCCTTGATTTTCAAAAATCAATATTTTTGGCAACATCTCATTAATCTTAATTTTTAAATTCAAAAATGAGATATACATCTTCAAAAATTTGCTTTTTCTCATAAGAGGATATTTTTATTTATTTTTTAAATCTTCTGTTTATCTTTTCAAATGAAGATATTTAATAATTTTTAATTATTAAAATCTTCCTGGTATTTTCAACCTATTAATTTGGCATTTATGAGAAGATAATTAAAGATTTAATTATTTATTCTCATAATATCTTTTCATTTGCTTTCTTCTATCTTCATCCTTCTCCGAATGGCAACTTTGTTGTGCACTCAATTTCATCCATTGATTATTTTCAATCTTAAATCAATCTTGGTCATCCAATCAATCCTAATTTTTCTATAAATTGAGTTCTCATTGCTCATTTACAACAACCACGCTTCTAGTATCCTTACGTTGTCCATTTTTTAATCATTTCATCATTATCTTTCTTGCAACACACTTGCTTTGTAGGTGAGAGCCACATCCACATGAAGGAGAAAGAAGAGCAATGGAATCACATGAAGGATACATTTGCATTGGTTTGCTTTAATTTGATTGTTTTGTCTTCATGCTTTCATTGATTCGATTAGGAGTTATTTTCATAAGCTTTTAGGTTTGTGGTTGCCTAATTGTATGCTTTGATGCCTTTTCCTAAAGTCCTAGTTACATATAGCACAATGATGAGATAAGAATGAGAGATGATGAAATGAATTAGGAATGATGCCTTATACAGGGGTCTCAAAGTGAAATCACTTTTAGTTTGACTTATAATAATCACATGTTTGCATTGGGATAGTTTTGGATAGGGAAATACTGACATATTATCCTCTTTAAATTATAGCAAAAAATCATCAAACAAAGGAGTTCGGGGCGACTCTATCCCAACAAACTAGGCCCATTTTTTTAGAGATGTGAGATAATAGGATATTAATGGCAAAAATGTTTTTTTATGAAAATATATAATGTTTAGATGACGAAAATATGTCTTCATATTTGAAATGGGGCATGTCTCATAATGAATTGGAATAATAAAGGATTAAGGCCATACCTTAAAATAAGGGCCCAAATATTAAAGTGTTGATGTATTAAAGTGAAATAGGACTCATAGTATTGAATTAAACATTAATTTAAATTAATAAATGTCATATAATGCACAGAGGAATAAGCAATACTAAAATGAGTTCTAGTAGAGCATAAGATTGGGCACCCTAACCAAAGGCGTACAATTTACGGCGCTACAAAGAAATAAAATAGCAACTTATAACATGCACAAGACCATCTTAATATGATATTTGCGTGTTTGAGATTCGTATTATTGCGTCTGTGTTTTTCGGTGCATTTGTTTATGCTTTTTTCATGTTTAGGTTTCAGATCGAACGACACTTTTAGATTTTTTTTTATCGCATATAGTTTTATTATGCTCGCGCTTGCGTACTATTTTGGCTGCGTTTTGATGTTGTTTTGAAAGTTACAAAAAACGTGTGTTTGTGATATTTGTTTTCACGTATGTGACTTCTTTTGTCGTGTCTGCATTGCTTTATTTTTGCAAGTTTTAGGTTTTCACATCTGTGTCAATTTTGGCTCCGTCTAGGTCAGGTATAGCCGCGTTTGTGTTTAGTATTTTGCATTTTCAGTTTTTCATCCAAGGTTTTCAATTTTTAGTTTAGTTTAGTTTTGTTTTGTTTTTTCTAACCCCTTGCTTGGACTAACGAAGTGGTGCAGTTGTCTAAACCATATTGTCGAAGGCCCCTTTCTTACATTTCGATTTGGATTTTCTAAAATTAACTAAACACGTGTGCTTGCGGGTGGGGGTAATCTTTGAAAATTGCTAATCATTTTGTTGAAGGGGTAATTTAGGATTGCGTCTTCTTTTCTAGTTTATTAGGGTCGTGTCATTTTTCATTTTGGGGTTGATTCACTTATTTGAAGTGTCTTGTGCCTTCTTGGCACATTTTTTGTTTAGAGTTTAGATCCCTAAAGGTGATAACAAAAGTATCCTCTCCCCTCATCTTCCATTGGACCTTGGGTGTAAGAGAAATTGTTATCATCTTATTTTTAGGTAGAAGGGCTTGCCTCCTGAGTAGCCCATAAGGCCAAGTGAGGGGGAATGACCCAAACGGTACTTTCTTCAGCCCGCTATATAAATTAATATATTAGGTGAAACTCGCGATGACTTGGTGAAGTTGGCCTATCTGATAGGTTCCCTTAGTATTCACACTTGTGTGAGATACGTAAAAATCCTCTTATGAAGACCGAGATAGATTCTTAAGTGGATCACCACTGCAGTGATATGCACCAAGGACCACTAAAGTACCCCCACTAGACACCTTGGATTAGTGGCCCACCCTTATTTTATCTAAATATCGCGAAAATTTTAGTGCAAGGGGATAGTTGGTTTCCCCCCAAGATACTCACTATAAGGCTCCCATGGGATGAGACATAAACCCTTGGATTAGCATAAGCTACTTGTATCTTTACGAGGAGAGGGTGATAGGGTCATCCTTCCAATCCTAGAAGCCCCTAGTTGTTCGCTCACGAAAAAGGAAAAATAGTGAATACACCCATTAAGGTGTCCCTACACTTGATATGATGGAGATTCCAAGTTGTGGGTTGAAGTTGTCGTGGTGAGAACATTGACCTTATTCTAAGAAAGTGTTTGATGTATCTTTGATTGTGCTAGACCCGTAGAAATTGGGTTGATTCAACCTATTGGAAATACACATTGCGCTCAAAATTTGACAAAACACCGTTAGTCGTCGTGTCTTCATTGTTTGATGTGTTTTCTTGCCACAAGACATTCAACATTAAGATCTAGTCACTATTGACAATTGGAAACTTGGACAAAATTGTGCAAACTTGTTAGAAATGTGTTTGTATTTGATTCCAATGCGTATTTGATCTTTTTAGTCATGTGTGTGTCTGTTCTTAGCACATGTTTGAGACTTAAAATCACATCTACGTAGAATAGTACTATGTATTTACATTTGCATATCAGACTTGGAAAAATTGTCAACAAAGATTAAAATTGTGTTTGTGTTGGATCAAATAGCGTTTGTGTTCTAAAATCACGTTTGTGCAAAGCAGAGTCATGTTTCTATATCAAAACCAAGATTTGCATTATCAACTATGGAAAACACATATGTGCATTGTAACATTGCATTTAAGTGGGTTATTTTTGCATCTATGAACTCGTAGCATGCTTGTGTTCTGAGATCAAAGAGCTTCTAAGGCAGCTTCCCCTAGGGCTTCATTTTTAGTCAACCAGTCTTTATCACAACTTTGTCATGCATTTTCAGACATCATTTGCAATCCCTATACATACTTTCCAACAAGAGTCAAAAGGTTACTTAGTGGTCCTCATCATATTTTGCAAACATACTACAACATATCACTAGGTGGTTCCCACATTGAATATGTCATCTTGGGTTCCATTTGGCTATCTTTAGTTGAGGTTAACTTACCTCATCAAGAGATATATCATCTCTTTGGAAGACACAACTTGCTTTGGAGCACACTTACATTGGACTTACACTTTTGGACATTGCAAGACAACCCTAGATTCTTTTCCATCTCATGATTCTTTTTGGTGTCCCATAGTCTTCACATTTTCTTTCATCTCTCATTTTCAGCCAAGGTTTTGTTCATGGTTGAAACCCGTTCACAAATGTCTTGAAGAGAAGCCAATGAAGCTCTAAGATCTCTCAACATGAGTACATAGAAGTTCAAAGGAGAAAAATTTCACTACCCATTTGAGAATCGCAGTAATCTACCAGACAATGACAATGAGGATGAGAATAACAATAACAATGACAATGACAATGTATCCATCACTTCCATAGACATTCAAGATACTATTTTGGACCCACAATTCAATATTATGGTGGAAGAAATTATGAGAAGAGATAGACAATACTTCCTATAAGTGTTTGCACAAAGTGGAGCAAGATTACCTCGTGATTTTGATATGTCACAAATGTTAGAGGAGGACCCTAATCAAGTGAATCAAGCAAATGAAAATCCTAGAGGACATAATGGTTGTAATAAGAGAGGATGTTTTGTGCCCGAGTCACCCTCATTTTTATTTCAAAAGCCAAAAGTCACCAACACTCATGCCCATACCAATTTTGCTAGAAACTCTCATGAACAACCTCGTGGTTGTCCCCTCGCATGGCGAAAAAATGCTAATGCACGTGCTCAACAACAAGATAACACCCAAGGTCATGGCAATACATACAATTATACCCAAGGGAACATAAAAAATCACAACACAAGGAGACCTTGTGTTATATTTGGGGGGCAATACTCAAGATCATTCTTATGATACCTCTTACCCTCATGGTCACAACATATACAATTGGCCTAGGCCTAGTGATCCTCATTACAACACCATACCAAGATACAATTATGTTCCCCCTCCATATGAACATATTTATGACCAATATCATCCATACATGCATTGTATCCCTCCTCCACCCGGTGGCTCAGGCATGGGACCAACTCAAAGAGAGAAGACACTGCCTAGAAATGATTTGCAACAAAAAATCAAGGATTTGCAAAAATAGATGGCGGATATGCATGCACCAAAACAAGAATATACAGTGAAATACGTATGTCCTTATCCATTTGACAAGAGCATACCAATGCCTCCATTTCCTCCACATTTTGTGACACTAGAATTTGACAAGTATAGAGGCAAGGGAGATTCTAAGGCACGTATAAGAGAATTTTCCATGGCTTGTATTGAGGTAGCCAGAGAGGAAACATATTTGATGCGACTATTTCCACAAAGTTTAGGTGGACAAGCCATGGAATGGTTTTCACAACTTCCGCATGGAATTAAGTCATGGAGTGATTTGGCAAAAGCTTTTATACAAAATTTATCATACAATATTGAAACAGATGTATCAGTAACTACTTCGTGTAATACCGAGCAGACAAAATGGAGAGTCCTTTGCATCATTCTTACAGCGATGGAGAAGTTTGGCTAGTATTTGCTCTTGTGATATCCCACAAAAAGAAATGGTCAAAATGTTTGCTCAAAATGTCAATAAGGATATTGAAAGTGAACTAAGGAAAGCTTGTTTGTCCACTTTTAAAGAACTCGTTGAAAAGGGATTGGTAGTTGATAAAGTCCTTATTGAACAAGGTATCATTCAACTATTCAAAGATAACAAAGATGAATCAAATGGGAAAGATAAGCCCTGCTTTGGGAACAAAAACAAAAATACCGTTAACGATGGGGTAGTAGATGCAAATGTGGTTGTCGTGTGTGTGAAGTAGGATTCCTGCAGTTGCAACACAAACACTCAATAGATCATTACAAGCATGGTTAGCAAATTGAAATCAAATGAAAGATACCATGACAAAGTGACCTATCGCCTCTTAAGAGATGCGAGTGTGGATTTGCTCTCATATCTAGATGAGCAATCATAGTGACTCGACTACACCAAGACAAAGGATTTAAAATGATATGATGTGCAAGCTAGATGAATGCATTATTAAGCTGGATTGATCCAAGTAGATAATTATGCTAATGATATGCATTAATTATGCTAAATGAAGATGCAATTAAGCTAGAAAAAGAGATTGATAATGCTATATGATAAAACAATTATGCTAGAATATGATCAAATTAAGCTAGATCGAAGATGCAATTGCCTATAATAACAATGCTTAAATTGTATGAGATGGGATCCTTTGTGCTCCAAAATGAGGGATATTTATTGAATTTCCAAGGTGAGGGATGAGGTGGCAAAAATCAATGGTCAAGATTGAGTTTGAATATATCAAGGGTCAAATTGGAGGAGGTTGGAGAAGAGGTTGGAGGGAGGGACACTTGTCATCTCTATGGTGACAAGTGTCGAGGATTCTTACTCACGAGAGGGCAAGTGTCCAAGGGAGGAGACATGTGGCATAAGCACCATGTATCTCAAGGGGAGGATATCCAACCCATAGGAGGTTAGGATAAGGAGGTTAGGATGAGGAGGTTAAGATGGGGTTATCTAAACCCAGGATTGGGTGGAATGGGTTAGGTTAGGTGGTTAGAAGTTAGGAAGCATGTGGGGAATTTGAATTTAAAAATTTAAATAATAGGAAAAGACTAATTAGCTTTAACAACTCATAAATTGGTTTGTTTTAATTAATTAGGGGATTAGAAGAATGAATCAAATAGGAGAGAATTAACTAATTCAGATCAATTAATCAAAGGGGACTATTGAAATGAACCTATTAAATAAATCCTTAGATTTATTAATAAGCAGGTGAATGGGGAATTTAATCAAATTGCTAATGAATTCAATTAAATTGGGAAGGGGGATTAATTAGATAATTGCTTATTTAATTAATTATCTGTTAGGTGTATACATTTTGCCCCTCTTTGAAGCGAGGCATGATGACGCGTTGATTCAAAGAATAATCTCAATTTGAAGATGTTGCTATGATATTGGTTCGATAAAATGCCCCAGACATTGATGATGCCCCCTCAGGAGATCAATTGAGATAATTGACCTTTGGAGTGTTTGAATCTTTGCGAAATTAATTTCCCGATTAAAAATTATTTGATTTCTGCAACGTTGATTGATGAAAGCGCAAGTTCTTCGATCATTGTGATGTGGTTCTCAATGTGATGATTGATAGAGCTTGATTGAATTGATAAGATTAATTAGATTGATAAGATTGAGATATGGTCTGGTTTTAGGAATGACACCTCCTATACAAGACAAAGGTGATCAAAGCGTCTGGTTTCAGGAACGATATATCATGTATAAGACTTGATCAAAACATCTGGTTCCAAGAAAGATGCATCATGTATAAACATGATAGAATGGATCAAATGAGATTGATTGATAGAATTTATAAGATTGATGGGATAAAGAACTGGCATTTTGTTGATATCCTATTGCAATAAGATTAAGATGTGTTGATGTTGGTACAGTCGAGGGAGTATCATAAGATTCACTTTGGATCGACAACATTGGGAGGGAGATGAGTCATCATTTTATTGTGTATACACCTATGAGGATGCATTGATGATTCCTGTGATAAGATTTGAACTTGGATAAGATGAGCTTTTGGCATAAATGATATGTGTTGTCGATCCTAATTCCCCTTGAAATGGTAACATTTTCACTCATCTGCGTAACAATATCCTTCCACCTGACCTTTCCAACAATCATCGTCTTACCTTCATTTTCCATTCCTATCACTATGTCATCCTAGTTGATGCCCTTTACCGACGAGGTCTAGATGATACTCTCCTCAGATGTTTAGAAAGTAACAAAGCTTAAATTGTGTTACATGAGGTTCATGAAGGTATATGTGGTGCTCACTCTACTGGTCTAACCTTAGCCAATAAAATCTTGAGGAATGGATACTACTGGCCTACTATGAAAAAGGACTCATACCAGTTTGTCAAAAAATGCAAGCAATGTCAGATTCATGGAGACCTTATTCATGCACTAGCATAGGAACTTCGGTCAATCGCTACTCCATGGCCCTTTTGTTAGTGGGGGCTCAATCTCATAAGATGGATTCATCCTCCCTCTTCCAATGGCCACAAATTCATTATCAAAGCCATTAAATACTTCACGAAGTGGATTAAGGATGTTGCTCTCACCCAAATCACCAGTAAGTAGATTGCAACTTTTATCCTCAATTATATCATTTATCAATACAATGTTCCCCTTTCCATTGTCATAGACAACGGGCATCCTTTAAAAAATCAGGATGTTTGTGATCGATTCCATATCCATCATCGTTTTTCCACCCCATATTACCCTCGTGATAACAGTCAAGCTAAGGTGTCTAATAAAACCATCCTCAAAATCCTCAAAAATATAGTCGATGACGCTAGCCGCAATTGGCATATCCAACTAAATTTTGCACTATGGGCCTATCACATAAGTGTCTACACACCCACTGGAGCCACTCCCTGCTCGCTTGTCTATGGTGCAGAAGCTATCTTGCCTATCAAGGTTAAACTACCAACTTAAGGGTCTCCTTGCGTGATCTTATCAGTGATGAAGACTACAGGGTCTCTCGCTTGTAAGATTTGGAATTGTTAGATGAGCATAGACAAACTACGTTTAAACTCGTCTCAAAGCATATCGACAATGTATGAGTCGAAGAATTTGAGGTGAGTGACTTAGTTCTAAGAGAAAATCCAAAAAAATAGTACGAAAGAGAGAAAAAGGGCAAGTTTGAACCAAATTGGCTTGGGCCTTATGTCATCATAGCGATATATGGATCAAATGCATATCAATTATCAACACCAGAAGGAGAAACTTTGGAATTGAAAACCACTTCGGTGGTGCCCTAATCAAGTACCATGGTGAAAATTAGGTTACCAGTGCCATGAGTAGAGACTTTTTCTCCTCCCTCCTTCAAGATCCAATCTCGCCCTTTCACTTTGCACACACTTGCAACCTTTCATTCCATAATAAATTTGCCTATTCCCATCATGGCTTGTTATTTATCTACCTAAGATTGGTTCTCCATCCATAATTAACCTTTTTCTATCCTTTTACATCTATAATAAACCTTCCATTCCTTCCTTTCCTTTCGTAATAAATCAGGTTTAATCTGTAACTGGGAATAAAAACCCTAAATCTAGTGATGGAAGTGGAACCTTAGCATCACATGTTTTGAGGAGCATTGTCTTTTCATTCCTCCTTTTAGCGCACAATCCGCAATAAAAGATCACAAGTTGCATTGTCGATCCACAATAAAGTTTCGTCCTTCTCCACAATAAGGTATCAGTTTCATGATTTCAGTCAGTTTTAGATGAGATGGAAGCAACAATGAGTTTTCAATAAATCAAATCTCTCAACATACTTTGAAAACAATAGGTTTTCAGTCCTTTACCAAGATAACAACATTTGTGACCAGATCAAATATGTTAACATATGTGGCAAGAAACACCAATAACTTAAGGATTTCAATTTATGTTGGTGTCAAGTCTTTGATTTTATCTTTTGTGGTGACGTGTCTTTTAGCTTTTCTAGGATGTCTGTGACTAGAGATCTTATTTCCAGGATGTCTTTGACTAGAAAGGCGAGGATGGGGTA